>NC_136011.1:28723420-28748420 GCF_048128805.1 Centroberyx gerrardi
TAAAATATGATCTTGTCTGTAAAAATGTGGTGGGGACTCGAGTCACATGACTTGGACTCGAGTCACAGTTTTAATAGCTTGAGACTTGACTTGATGCATGAAGAGAAGACTTGAGACTTGACTTGACTTGGGTTCTGGTGACTTGGGACTTGACTCTGACTTGTACTTTGATGACTTGAAAAGGTTTCTAAAGTCTTGACTTGAGATCTTGTGTTTGTGTAAATGACTTAGATTGAAAGTGATGAGATTTGTTCCAGCGGACGACTGAATTTAAATTCTGTTTTCTGAATTTGTATGGAATGATTGAATTTATTGAAGTTGAAACTGATTATAGAAATCAAACTCATGATGCTCTTACCAAGTTTTTATCCTATTAAAACCATATTGCATTGAAAAGTCCTAGATATTTAGTTTTCTTTAAGATATTAAATTGATACTGGACTCTTGATTTGTTCTGACTTGACTTGCTGTTCTACATTTAGACTTGAGACTTGACATTAATGACATGGACTTGACTTGGTAATCTACATTTAGACTTGAGACTTGACATTAATGACATGGACTTGACTTGGACTTGACTTGGTAATCTACATTTAGACTTGAGACTGACTTGAAACTTGTACCTCAAGACTTGAGACTGACTTGGGACTCGAGCAAAGTTGACTTGGTCACTCTACTGACGTTTGATAATAATAATCGTTGACATTTTCCTCTAAATGTCTGTCCTGCTCCTCTCTCTCTCTCTCTCTCTAACTCAACAGTGATCCTATATCAACTGTCTGTTCTAAACAGCCGGTGTCTGGTCGCTCTTTCCTGGGAAAAATCCTCTGCCGCACAGGAAGTGATGCGTTTTATGTATTTCTTTGATTTGTTTGGAATCAACAGCAGAAGAAGAACTGGGTAGTTAGCATGAGCAGTGATAGCCACCATGACTGAACAGACAAAGAAAAGAGAAACTCAAACTGCATCAGCAGAAAATCCAAGCTCCGCCCACACTGTTTGATTGACAGGTGATCTGTGGGAAGAGCAGTCAGAAACACCACAGAGGATTACCACTTTGAGTTACTTCTCCTTTAACAACTGCTATCATTGATGTTCATTTTGAGCTCATCAGTCAACTGAATTTTGAATCAAAGCTCTTCATATGTTTATATATTTTAAAATGTTGGCCATGTACAACATTTGCTGAATTCTGCAGACTGGGCCTTTAATCCTATATTATAGCTGATTGGTTGCTGATTACTGCACTTTGTAAATTGAGAAGAGTGTTATGGAAACTGTTGGTTCAGGGCGGATCGGCTGCTCCGTCGCATTAGGTCGCATTTCATTGGATGCATTACAAACGCAGCGCTGGCAGCGAGCTGTTTGAAAATGTTTATTTGAAAACAGCTTGTAAAATCCTGAATTGTAAACCACAGTAAATCCCTCTGGGGCAGATGGCGATATTATATCTCTCTGTACTGTGTGCTGTGTATTGAAGCAGAGATACTAAAATAACCCTATATAACCCTAATTACCCTAATAACCCTAACCCTCAATCCCACCAGAAAAATGACACCAAAATAGTAGATTCACTCCAATAATACCTTAAAGATATGTATCTAAACATGTAGTGGCTGCTGAAGAAACATTAAAGGGACGCTCCACCCAGTTCAAAGGGTTAATTTCCTTCTTCAGTCTCACTCTTGAGTTCTTTGTTCATCATCTACCAAGATGGAATAGATTGATGATGATGATGGAAAATTGAGTTTTTGGCTGCTGCATTTTCTATAGTGATACAGTTCAGAGAGCTGCTGGGCGAGCGAGCTTCACTCTACACTGGAGAGAGAGAGAGAGAGAGAGAGAGAGAGAGATAGAGAAAGAGAGAGAGGGAGAGGGAGAGAGGGAGAGTGAGAGGGAGAGAAAGAGTGTGGGAGAGAGAGAGAGAGGGAGAGGGAGAGAAAGAGGGAGAGAGAGAGAGTGGGAGAGAGAGAGGGAGAGGGAGAGAGAGAGAGAGAGAGAGGGCGAGAGAGAGAGAGAGAGAGAGAGAGAGAGAGAGAGGGAGGGAGCGGCGGCTACTTAGCGGCCAAACTTGATAAATTCCAAATCTTTACTAAAAAACATTTTAATGAGAAATTGCATATTTTAGAACCCTTTAAGTTCCAAGAAACATGAAGTTCCCCGGGCATAATGTTGCTGTATATTATAAATTGAGACAATGAAATGCAACGCAATGAGCTGTTTAAAAATGTGAAAATGTCTGAGGGGTGTTAGAGAGACCGATCCAGACCGATCCAGACTGATCCAGACCGATCCGGACCGATCCAGACGGATCCGGACCGATCCAGACCGATCCAGACCGATCCACGTCTGTGTCCAGCAGCCAGAGTCCTGCTGAAGTTCCCTTGAGCAACACATGGAGCCTCTACCTGCTCAGACTGAGAGCTTCAGCCAGACACCTAAGATGCAAAAAGTAAATGTAGCCTAACGTTTATTTGGAAACAGCTTGTAAAAGTGTCAGTAAATCCTTCTGGGACGGATGGGAACGCCTGACTTCACTTCACTTCGGACTTTTCTAACCGACCCCAAAGCCACGAAAAAAAACAAATCAGCAGAAATCAGTAGTTGTTCGATGCTTACAGGATCCACTTGCAGGGTAAACCTCAATCCCTGTACCCCCCCCGCCCCCCTCCTGCCAAAATATAACACCCATTTAACATAAATCCACTGTAAACTCCCAGAGGGTTTTCATTTACAGGACGGATGGGATTTGAACCCCCTGAACCCCTTTAACCCGGAGGGAATTAACCCCGCACCCTTCTGACGGATTGAGAATTCATGTTAAACTCCAGTTCAGTTCAGCTGCAGTGTGAATGTGAACTGAACTGGAACGACAGGAAACAGAACTGAAGTCCATTAAAATCCATGAAATTCCACTTCGAAGAGAGTTTGTCTCAACTTTAAACATTATAAATCAAAACATTATGAATCAAATAAAAGACAGTTCAACTAATCAAACACATTCAGTCATAAAGTATGGATTACCACTACATGTTCTGTTGTCTCTAGTCTCTTATCTGTAGTCTCTAGTCTGTAGTCTTTACTCTCTAGTCTCTAATCTCTAGTCTGTAGTGTCTAGTTTCTAGTCTGTAGTTTCTAATCTGTAGTTTCTAGTCTCTAGTCTGTAGTGTCCAATCTCTAGTCTGTAGTTTCTAGTCTCTAGTCTGTAGTTTCTAGTCTGTAGTTTCTAGTCTGTAGTAAGAGAATTTGTCTTGACTCGCTAAACATTATGAATCATAAATCAAACATTATGAATCAAATAAAAGACAGTTCAACTAATCAAACACATTCAGTCATAAAGTATGGATTACCATCACATGTTCTGCATCAAACACCAGCTGAAAGGAACCTTTAACATTTTATGATATTCAGTATTGATAATATATAAGTATTATGTGGAATCTCAGATATGTGGTGAGAAAAACAAAAAAACACTGAATTAAATTAAAACTTCCTGAAATTCCAATTCAATTCACATTCTGTTTCCCTCTAGATTTTGTCCAATTCCAATTCCTCAGTTGAATTGCAGTTGAGGTCTCTCTTGAAAAAGAGATTGCATCTCAATGAGACAACCTGGTAAAATAAAGGTTAAAATAAAAGATGTGTTCATTCATGAATTGACCCCTGAACCCTGCTGTGCACATACTGTGTACACACTGTGTACAGGCTGTACTGTGTACACGCTGTACATAATGTTTTAAAATATACAGGCTGAGATCCAGATGTGTGTTGTGTGGGATTTGACCCAGGAGGTCAGGCGTTAATGTACACCAAGACCCAGAGGCAGGCCGCGGAAAACCTCGTATCTCCAGGACCGCCGGCTCCCCAGGAACAGATAAACCACAGCAGCTTGTTTTTGACTGTGATGTTTTAAAGTTACACAGTTGGGTTTTAAAGGGTTTCGGAGAATCTGAAGAGGCCACAGAGCTTTCTGAACCCACAGAGGAAAACACGTAATCCTTCATTTCCAGCGAACAACATGAGAATCTCCAAAGTTGGACTTATGAGGTTTCTACGGAGCGCGGCGTTAAGCCGGTCTGGTGACTGCTGCCGCTCTCGCATGGATTACTGCGTGGCGGAGCGGCGCTGAAACAGATAGTATGTCAGTAGGTACGGAGGTCTTTAGGTTTAACGGCTTACAGCCCCTCTGATGTGTTTTCAATCAGATGGCACTAAAGAGGCAACTGAGAAGCGGGGGATAAAGTGGAGAACAGGCAACCAGAGAACACAATGTTCCTGGGAGCGGAGATCAGGTCGCTGGACTCTGCTGGATTTACAGACCAGATAAGAAAAGAAGAGATGAACCTATTGATCCGCAGGTGAAACTGGGTCACAGCGGCAGAACGGTGGCCGAGGTTAGAGACAAATAAAACATGGTAATAAAGGATGTGAGTGACATGATGTCTGCTACTTACTGCTAATTTGTACTTCCTCATGGGACCTGAAGTGATTTCTAATAACTGTGGAGATCGTCTGTGATTTTAATCCTGTGCAAATCTGCCATTTCTGTAATTTGTAAAGCTACAATTCCAGCTAAAATTACCTTCCGCAATCCGTATTTTAGTGAAGACAGAAGTCTCCTAATAATACTAATCCACTAATTTGTCACTCAAACAAAACTCATTCAAACTAAACAAAAAAATTGTTGGGTGCACAAAATTCACAAATTTCTTCTTCTTCTTCTTCTTCTAGACACACAATTTCTATCTTCCTCGCACAAACTTCAAGTCTTATTTTGCTAAATAAGTAAGTGACAAAATGTAAAATCTTGACCATATACAAATATATCTAGTGACTTTCATTATAGGGGGTAATTCATTAATTACATGACGTCTCCACATAACACTAGTCCTGTGTGAATGGGGCTGAAGATGGAAACTCTGGGGATTCTCCAGTAATTCAGAGGAAAACTCGAGCTCAAATACGCCTCTTTAAACCGCAAACTATCCCTTTACAGTTTACATTTAGGCATTTAGCTGATGCTTTTAACTGAAGTGACTTACCTCGCATGAGCAGGTAGCGGTTCAGTGTCTTGCTCCGTGGAAAAACCTGCTTCACACTTTCTCATCCCATCATCCTATCTGTAGTGTTTCCATACATGACAGATGTAAAGCCTTTACAGCCTCACACACCAGCCTGCAACCCTGTCTGGATGGGATTAGTGTTACAAGACAACCTGGCTGATGTAGCGGTTAGTGTTGCATGTCAGTGACTTCAATAAACAATCTGTAAGGGATAAATATATTATAATAATATCCTGCAAAATTACAGAGCAGGCATTTGATGTTGGGAACTGAATCTACGGCCTTTCAACACAGAATACATTTAGTTAAAGCTGCAGTAGGGAATTTTTTTTAATGTAAAAGTTACTGTCTTAAGTTACTAAATGACAAAGTGTGTGTGCAGCAGAGCAGAGCGTCCCGTCCCCACCGGCTGAGACGCTGCAGATTCTTCCTGTTTGTCCAAATCCAGTTTGCTCACTGGTGGGAAATCTTCATCTGGAGTGTTAAGGTGAAGTTTAGACAACTAAAACAACTTGGTTATGGTTATGGAAAGGCTTTGGTCATGGGTTAGATAAGAAAAACTTTCGCTAAAAATTAATATGTGACTCGCAGTAGAAATTTCCTTCCTTCATTGATCTCCGGTGTCCAGCAATGAAGTCAAACTCATCGCCCATCCAGCACCCGACCACAACACACATATTTGTGTGAGATCAGGTTGGTTAAAATCCCATATCATGTAAACCCTCTCCTCTGTGATGATAAAGGAGTTGGATGGTCTATCTAAACATGGTGAAAGTATCAAAACTAAATCCACACAATCCATATTAGAAAAGCGAGCCTCTAAACGAGCCGTTTGGACTTCCGTAACTTTGTGGCGTCACAAAGGTTCGCTCATTATCATTTCTGTAAGAAATAATAGACAAACAAAGTGTTTTTTTCAAAGCGGTCGAGCGGTCGTCATCGTTTATTACCGGAGAGTTTTCCCTACCTGTAGCCGCCGGGCCGCGGCGTCTCACGTTTCACTCTCGAAACGGTTAGCCAATCGGAACGGAGGGGTCGTTAATATTAATGAGCCTTAAAGACACGGCGACAGAAACGGCCTGTTCTTGGTAAGGCTCAGAGAGATGCTGGAAAATGAACGTGGAGAAATGGATTGAGAGTGTTTTTGGTTCATGACACCACACACACAGCTTTGAATGGACCTCAAGACACAAAATAAAACACTAAGTGGAGAATATGGGAGCTTTAAGTCTGATTTGACATGAACGCAGCATAAGACCTGCACCTTGCAGTATTCACAAATAATATTGTTATGCAAAGGACTGAAATCACTAAATTACATCGGTGAAAATGACATTATCCAGTTCATCAAATCCCATCTGAATGGGGCTACAGCCCAAAAAACCCCGTCTGTAATCCTGTTCTGGTGTCCGCAGCGGGGCGAAACCTCTGGTCTGCATGTGGATTACAGATTGAGCCTTTAATGGCATTACTGGATCTGGTTTGAGTTGGAAAGTCCTGAACTTTCCTCGGCGGTTCCTGGAACAGAAACGTGACGCGGGCCGGCCGGGCGGCTCGGAGCTGAAGCTGACGTTTTGGAAATTCATCTTTTACTAACAGACCATCAACACACCGCCAGAGGTGAAGTCACTTTATGGAGATGAGGAGAGAGAGAGAGAGAGTCGGAAAAGAGGAGAGGAGGAAGAATCAGTTATATTAACGGGCTGCTTGATATTCTGCTGTGTGATGGTCTGAGGACAGTGGCTGTGATTGGGAGGAGTGTGTGTGTGTGTGTGTGTGTAGTAGTAGTGGTTAAGACATTATTTAGTGTGTGTGTGTGTGTGTGTGTGAGAGAAAGAGAGAGAGAGAGAGTGTATAGTAGTGGCATAGTAGTGGTTAGGGCATTGTTGTGTGTGTGTGTGTTTGTGTGTGTGTGTGTGTGTGTGTGTGTCTGTGGTTACGGCATTATTGTGTGTGTGTTTTACAGTATGTGTAGTAGTGGTAGGGGATAGTTGTGTATGTGTAGAGTGATGTGGTGTGTCTAGTGGTGTAAGGGGTCTGTGTGTGTGTGTGTGTGTGTGCGTGTGTGTGTCTGTGTCTGTGTTTATGTAGTAGTCATAGGCTATGATTGTGTGTGTGTGTGTGTGTGTGTGTGTGTGTGTGTGAAGGGGATGAATTTATACAATTGGGTTTCTGATCTTGCAGAAAGCCGTCTGATCTCGGTTTTGTCAATCGGAGCGGACAGCAGTGAGTCCCTGCAATTACACACACACACACACACACACACACACACACACACACACACACACACACACACACACACACACATCCAGTGGTGCGTTCAATGCAGAATCACCCTGAACGGAATCAAACGCACCTCAAAAGCAGTTGCAAAACAGGTGCAAGCTTTGAATGAGGCCCAGTTTACACACAGCTGATACTGGAGGGGCGTCCTGCTGCTCTGCACTCCTGGAAAACCTGGAAAAATCATGGATTTATAAAACTGATTTATAAAAGAAAATTAATAAAAGGGAGAAAAGTCATGGAAAAGTTTTAGAATTTCCTCAGTGAAAAGGTGCGGGAACGCTGTGAAGTTATGAAGTGGAGCGCTCCTGCAACTAACTGGAAAAAAGCAATCTACCAAAACTTAAACTTAACTTTATTCTTATCCTGAACCAAAGTTGTTTCAGCTGCTAAACTGAAGCGTTTTTTGAAGTGACATTTTAACAGGACCAGCAGGTGAACAAGTCCAGTCCACTTCCTGCAGGATCCGCTCCTGGTGGAGGAATCTGATCTTCGAGCTCAAAATGTTGTGAGAATGTGTTGAAATATCAAAACTAGCTTTCAAAAACCCATATCGATCGAACATAAACACAACACAGACTGGCAGACATGCACATCACACACACACACGCACACACACACACACACACACAGAGTCTGGCCTTTTATCTCAAAATTCACAACATCTTTGTCGTCTGGTTCTTTGTTCCTGTGTGAAGCTGCTCAGTGGGATCAGAGAGCTGCTTCCTCCTGTTCTGACACAAAGACAACTATCATGATCTCTCTGTCGGGGGTTCGTCTGGGGGGGGGGCGAGGTCGGGGGGGCGGGGGGGGGGGGAGCGGTCACGCCCGGCCGAACCACTATACATGCCTTTCTCTGGCTGTCAGAGTGTGGGATGGGGGAGTGGGGGGGGGGGTGGGGGTTAAGGCCTGGGATCACTGGAGCGTTTCTCAAGAACGAGTAATTTGTCTCCCTGTTGTTAGCAGAAAATTACCCAAATGAAAGTTTCATCCCAAAATGAGATATCAACTGTTGCATGTGGTTCAGTCTTATAACAGATCGTTTGACTACGGATAATTTTGATAACAGACTAATAATTAATTATATGACGCAACACACTTATAAACTTTTGTGAAATGACCACAGACTCTGAACCACAGACTGTGTGTTGCAGAAGATGACGTTCCTCCGCCATGAAAGGATCATGTGACAATAACATGAATTTAACACACTGCTTTCACCTGTCTGTCAAGTGAAAAACTTTAAAACGACTTTGACTTCAGGCGAGTAAAACAACTTCAGTTAAAGTTCGGGTTAAGGGTGAGATAAATAAGAAAGAAAAAAAAGAAAATGAGAAAAACTATATAAGAAAAAAAGAAAAATAAAGAGTAAGTAAAATCAAAACTTCACTCTGTAGAAAACTTCATATGAACTGGTTAATTGTACTCGGGTCACTGACATTTCACGAAATTTTGTGAGGCTGGATGATGAGTTTTTAAACGGATTACCTCTAAAACATTGTGGTGCGAGACAGACAGGAGACTCCACATGTCACTGTATGAAGACGTTTGCTCCAAAATGAGATATTCACCATTTGTAAAAAGTGACACCTACTCAGGTCATGACTTTTCTCTCCAAAATGGATGTAAAACATTTTGTAACAGAACAATTTATTCATAAATACCCCCCAACATTCAATATGTTCTGATTGGAGTGCCAGTAGGTGGATCGGTCTTCCTGAAGCCCGTCTCGACCTTCTGCTATCATTATATCTCATCCCTCCTCTTTCATGTCTGCGCCGAGCCGCAGGAGGCCCTAATCCAGGAAGAGTTAACCTCCTGTGTTCAGACCGCAGACACCAATTAAGAAAAGGAAGGGAAGGGGAGACGAGCGGAGAAAGAGAAAGGAAAGGGAAGCTGAGAGAGTGGAAATGAAAAAAGGGGAGAAAACAAGAGGCAAAGGTCAAGCTAAACGCCTCGTAACATTAAGAAACGAAGCAAAAGAAAACTTGAAAAAGAGAAAGAGAAAGTCAGCGAGAGCAGGAGAGAGAGAGGGGAGAGAGAAATCGAACCAACAAAGAAAAGGGGAAAAAAACAAGCGGCAAAGGTCAAGCTACACGCCTTGTAACGCTACGTGACTAAACTAAAAAGGCAAGTGGAAAAAGTGGGAACGGCGACGTAGAGAAAGTGTTGGCTCGCGGCCAGACAGACCATTAGCGGAGTCGGTCCAGGCAGCGTAGCGGAGCGGAGATACGCCTTAAAAACTGACGTCCGTCTCACCTTTCATTCTCTCTCTGGAAGTCTCTCTTTCAACTTGTAACTGCAGAGAGAAGTTGGCCCACCTGACTCTCGGTTCAGAGATGAAGAAAGACTTAAACTGGGAGGAGAAAAAATGTTCAGTATGCAGCGGAGAGAGCCGAGGCTCATCAAACTGAAGCAACGCGGCCAAAGATGAGCATTTTTGGCCTCGCTGCAAAAAAACATCCATCTTAACAATTCTTTTAGTCTCATATTCAACCTTCAAATCTTATTTTTCTTAAACCAAGAGAAACGTTCTGCAGTGAGGAGAGATAACTCCACTTGTTTCCAATGCAGCTTCACTTGTTTCAGGAATTTACTAGAAATGAGTGTCAGTATCATGAAACAAGTCAGAATAAGGCAGATCACTGTACTGCTGTCAAGAAAATGACTCTTGATTCTACTAAATACTTGAAACAAGTTGATTTGCATTGGAAACAAGTGAAATTATCGAACACCACTAGCAGATTTTTTTTAAAACTTATTTTAAGAAAATTTTAGGACTCAATAATAGGCTAAATGACTTGTTAAGATGGAGATATTTTGCAGTGCTCTTGTTGCATCAAGATTACAGTATCAAACCCTTAAAGTCGAGATGAAATGAAAAATGCCTTTTTAACCCTTTCAGATCACATCCCCGGTCATACTGTGCACCTATTTAACAATATATGCCAAAAAAAAATACAAAAAATCAACTTCTTTGTATTCTTATATCAAAATTCAATCATGTTTTCTTCCTGTAAAACAAAATATGCCGTGTGCTTACGTAAGCATGACTCAACCAATTTCAACCAATAATATCATGACATCCACCCATCAATCAATCTTCAACTTTTAGCACACAGAGGTAAGATTCATTAGTTAGCTAGCTAGCAACAGCACGGTACTTCGGCGTGTCTTCGGGTGTTATGACACGCCCACTTTTCAACGTTCAAATCAAATTCCTCCCAACGTTACGTCCCGCCTGTCTTTCCTGTTTCACTCGGAAATACGTCACGATACGGAAGTTAGACGCTCTCGAAATGCCGTTTCATCTCGACTTTAACTGAAACACAATCGCCCCTTTTTAGCATGGTGATTTAGTGGATCAAGCACATTTTTCTCAACTAGAAATGTATTGTTTAGGGTTTTGATACAAGGACTAATTAGCATGATAAGGCACAGTGAAGACAATGCCAAAAATGACCACATAATGCCAAAAAACTTCAAAAAACAATCACACGGTAGAGCGCAAAACCTCCACCAACACTGAACAATTTTGAAGTTTTATTTTCAAAGCCCCCATAACGGTTTATGTTTGTTTATCGTTTGTCTTCCAGGTTTGATTTTCGAAAAAATAGCATGTGAAAGCAACGTTGTTCAGCAGCCGATTTGGAAGTCCCACATGTCAGACTTTCCCAGCAGCACATGAATGCAGCATAATAGTTATGGCAAAAAAAAAAGAAAATCGTCTGATGGTGAAAATCAGACAGACAGACAGACAGACAGACAGAGAGACTGACAGAGACAGACAGACAGAGAGACTGACAGAGACAGACAGACAGACAGGCAGCTATGAAACAGACAGACAGAGACAGACAGAGAGACAGAGAGACAGACAGACAGACAGAGAGACAGACAGACAGAGAGACTGACAGAGACAGACAGACAGAGAGACTGACAGACAGACAGGCAGCTATGAAACAGACAGACAGAGACAGACAGAGAGACAGACAGACAGACAGAGAGACAGACAGACAGAGAGACTGACAGACAGACAGGCAGCTATGAAACAGACAGACAGAGACAGACAGACAGACAGACAGACAGACAGAGAGACAGACAGACAGACAGACAGACAGAGAGACAGACAGACAGACAGAGAGACTGACAGAGACAGACAGACAGAGAGACTGACAGACAGACAGGCAGCTATGAAACAGACAGACAGAGACAGACAGAGAGACAGAGAGACAGACAGACAGACAGAGAGACAGACAGACAGAGAGACTGACAGACAGACAGGCAGCTATGAAACAGACAGACAGAGACAGACAGACAGACAGACAGACAGAGAGACAGACAGACAGACAGACAGACAGACAGAGAGACTGACAGAGACAGACAGACAGAGAGACTGACAGACAGACAGGCAGCTATGAAACAGACAGACAGACAGACAGACAGACAGACAGACAGACAGAGAGACTGACAGACAGGCAGGCAGCTATGAAACAGACAGACAGACAGAGACAGACAGAGAGACAGACAGACAGAGAGACAGACAGACAGAGAGAGAGAGAGAGAGACAGACAGACAGACAGACAGACAGGTGAAAACATAACCTCCTTCTAACTTCAGTGCCAGAAGTAATTAAATGAATGAACCTCCAGCACCAAACATTTTACATCTTCAGCTCCTTCAACACTGAGGATGCTGCTGTGCTTTGTCGCACAAACAAATAAAGATGGCCGACCATGACGGTGGAGGCAGAGGGGGGGCGGAGGGGGGTGGGGGTCAGACTCGGTCAGACTCCTTCCCAGCTTCCTTAGAACAACAGTAGCCTTTGATGCGGCTCCCCTGGGTGCTGCTGCACCCTGACACCCGGAGCCCAGGACTGACAGAGCAGCAGGATTATCGCCACAGACCACGGCTGTTTGTTTAACCTCCTCACCCGACCCCCGACGAGAGGTCAAGGTGCTCCGACCGCACTCCTCCTCCTCCTCCTCCTCCTCCTCCTCTTCTTCTTCCTTCTCCTTCTTCGTCTGTCCTCCTGCTACTACCCCCCCCTCCCTCCCTCCCCCCCACACGCCGTTTCATTACCACGATTATATCACAAGTCATCAAGCACACCAGGGATTTGGGCTGGTCGGGTTCTCTCTGATGGCCAGATGTATGGGTTGGATATACGCTATCTGTGTGTGTGTGTGTGTGTGTGTGAAAGCCTAAAGGTTTGCTTTTACTTCTCCCGTTTCTCCTCTCCCAGCGGTTGTGGTCACAGCGACTGAGTGTGTTTACATATATTCTGATATTATCTGCCGTGCTCAAGTAGCACGAAGGATCAATAAGTATAGTCTACTGTCTGTCTGTTGTATGCTTTGCACTGTATGTGAGGCCCTGCTGCGCTTTATTTTTATATAGTTTTTTAATTTTTATTTCAATTTAGTTTTAGTTAGGTTTCAGCTTGGGTTTGATAGTTTTAGGATCAGACGCAAGACGCAGAAGGTGATCGCCGACCCCTCTCACCCTGCCAGCTCCCTCTTCAAGCCCCTCCCCTCTGGAAGGAGATTACAGAGTTTTAGGTGCAGGACATCCCGCCTCAGGAACAGCACATATCCTGAGGCTGGTCGTTACTTGAACTCTGACGCACAAGCACCTGTATTAGAGCAAGCATTAGCCAACATGCACTTAAAAAGTAGGTAGGCAGCAGCACAAAGCACTTTAGGACTTTATCATATTATGTATGTTTGAATGTATAAATGTGATAACTGTTTTTGCTGTTCTTATTTTATATATTTTATTTACTTATGTGTGTGTTTTTTTGTCTGTTCTTTAGAGCTGCACTGAGGCAAATTCCTATCAACTGTGTTGACATGGCAATAAAGTATAAAGTAAGTAAAGTATAAAGTTTCGTTTTTTTATTTAGTTTCAGTTCTAGTTTTAGTATTTTTGGTAGTTTTAGTATTTTGTGAAGGTATAATGATAGAAGTAATGATAATGATAGAAGTATAAAGAAGAATAATAAAGAAGAAGAATAAATCATCAATTATTTTTGAAATGTATTTACATTAATTTTTCAATTAGCATTGAGTAAAAATTCTCTGCCCAAAATGAATTCTCTTCTTCACCCTGCACATAAACAAAAAGGAAAACTAAAAGCATTTCACCCATATACATTTTATTTTAGTTTTACAAGTGGACAAGATAGTTTTACTTCAGTTTTAGTTTTTTTTTTTACATGGGGTTGTTTTTACTTTTATTTTAGTTTGACAGAATTTTTTAACACCTAGTTTTCGTTTTGTTGTTTTTGTTTTTATGATACTATTCTTGCCTCTGTCAGTATGACTCAGTTTCCCCAGTGGACAGGTCAGCAGGGTGGACAGTCGCTGTCATGAGGGATCGAACCTGCGGGACCTTCTGGTCGCAAGACAATCTGTTTAACTAACCTGGTTTCCTTAAACAACAAGGCCTTCCTGCTGCCCCAACTTTCACCTCTACAGGTCTGGGACGGGACAGAATATTGGCTTGCAGGTTTTCCTAGAAAGGTGATGTGTTCAGTGTGCTTACCTGTCCAGCTTATCTGATCTGTTCCTGGCTCCAGATGAGTGGAAAAGGAGCTAAGGCCGTTCCATAACTGTTGGATTATCATCTTGGCTTAAAGCCAAGGATTTCTAAACTGCCACTTTGTTTCAATTGAGGACATTTTGAGTATGTTTTTGAGTATGTTGCTATGCCAAAATCTCCGTTGCTGTATTTGCTTTTGTAAAAGAATTTCGAGCCTCAGGCATCAGGTGAGGGGGTTTGAGTGTGTGTCTTTCAGAGAGCTTGAGAACTGTCTATAGTGAGTTTAAAGGATAAGTTTGGTGATTTTGGACCAACTTGTGTCTTACATACCTGTAGTACTTTAGCCCGCAGAGAATGTTGGCTCCAGAGTCGGCTGTCGGTAGAAACGGCGAGCTGCGTTGCCTCTTGCTGCTATGAATCCAAACGAGGTTTGTCATTCCCATTCAAATCAACGTTCCTGGACGGTCGAGGCGGCGGGCATTTTTTATGTGACCCGTCGGACTAGCTTCTGTATAAAGAGACTCACAGCAAGTCACTGAGCTGAGAGGTTTTACAGCAAGAACCAAAGCAGCTTCTCAGTCTCCTTGCTGCCATGGATTGCTAACATGCTAATGTTGACTAGAAGAGCTAGAGAGAGAAGTACAGTCTGTGATGAAGCTACGTTAGCCTCGTCGCTAACGTTAGCTTCCGGTTGAGTTCTGACAGTTTGCTAACAGACTCATCTGCTCAGTTCTCACAGTGTGACAGACTTTACACCTTAATGTCCAGACTTGTGTTGTCGCCATAGCAACTAACACTTAAAATTCTATAATCGCCATTTTATGCTGTGCTAGCCAAATTAGCATGACAAGCAGTGGAAGGACCGTTTTGTCCATTCAGGTTCTTTGAGAGGATCAGAGTTTGCACAAAGATGCATGTGGTCCTGCAGCTCAACAGCACTAACACTGGGGTGGGGGGGTTTGTACCCACTGGGAACACCCATGCAAACACTGTACTCACTCACTGCTGTTGCAAAAGCACCAAACACATGTCATATGCTAAAATATTCAGCATTAAGTTCAATGTTTGTCATTGAACGGTACATAAACAGAAGCTTTGTTAAAATGTGGCGTATCGTGTAAACATACAAACTTGCTCTCATTCATAAAGAATTGTTTTGGTTGTGGGGACGTTTCTCTAGAAATATGTTTTGGAAAATATGTTATGAGCATGATTTGAATTTCGAAGAGATCGGTTTTATTTTTTAAATAGCAAAATTTACATCTTATAGTTTACTTCTCAATTATGTGCCATTTAAAGGAGTATGAAATGAAGATGCTGTGTTCCTAATTTCCCTTAATTTCGGTTGACATAGAACAGTGAAGCCTTGATCCATTACAGTCAAAGGGTTTCTGATCAGCTGCAGGTGTGCTGGGCTCCAGATTCACCTGTGTCTCATTATCAGAGGAACAAAAAATGAAAAATGTATGCTGTCTGTGTAGGGTGAGTCACTTTGTTCGAAACCACTTTGAACACAAAATGCCCATATTAGGAATCCAAAAACATCAAACGACCACTGTACTCAATTTACAATATTTAAATGTTGAGTCAGTGAGCTGTTCACTGCCAATATGAGGCAGTGTGTTTACAAGATGGCTGCATTTCAGTTTTCCTAACACTGGTTTTGCTAGTAAACTAACCCCTCGTTAGCCACCTATGCTAGCTACTATTAGTCTCGTTACAAATAGGTGCATTTTATTAACTTAACTAAAAATGAACTTTGAAATAAAATGGAAATGTTGTTGGTCTACAGATTAGACTGCATTTCATCAGTTCTGCTAAACGCAAGTAATTAACCCCACATTATTAGCTCTCTGCACAAGCCTGTTAGCCTACTTCACATTTCATTAGCTTTGGCAACAGAACTCCATTGCTTTCGATGAGGATCATTCACTTTCATCAGTTTTGCTAACAAAGGGGTTGGTTTACACACTAGCCCAGTAGAAACTGTTGGTCTACATTTTTATAAAGGGGTAGCCTACTTTTCACAAGTTTTGCTATAAAGCATGGTTGCTAGTAAGCTAGCCCCACATTAGCCCCCTCTAGCCACTGTCTGACTATAGTTTACAAGAGCTAGGCTACATTTCATTAGTTTTCCTAACAATAGGTTTTGTTTGTAAGCTAACTCCACCATAGCCTCTTCTGCTACCTATTGTTAGTCTATAGTTTACATGACATTAGGAATTGCTTTGTTTAGTCAAGATTTAAATAGACTTGGCCCATGAGCCTGCTCTGATCGGACCGCTGCCTATAGAAAATCTTCCTTTGCTCCCTCTCCGATGTGACTTTGATTGGGTTTTGTTTTGCATTCATAGTATTCTTACTATGTTACATCACCACACGGCCATCTTACTAGGAAAATAACAGGTGATTGTAATAAATTAACGGGTGATTACAATCAAATGACAAACATAGCCAATGAGCGGTGTGTATAGTAAAGCGCCATATTGGTAGGAAATGCATGTGACATCATAGGAATGAATAGGCCTGTTGTATGTTTTTCCCGTCCTGCAGCTTTTACATTGTTCTTGATGCTGCTTTGTTGGTCAGATCTCCCTTGAAAAGAGATTAATCACAATGGGACAACCTTGTTTAATAAAGGCTGATGAATTACAAAAAAAACATAAAGAAAGATTAGTGTTGCTAACAACCGAGTTAGCTGATAAGCTTACTCCATATCAGAGCCACTGATGGTCCAGATGAAACTGGAGTCCATCACCTCAGTTTTGCTAACAAAAGTGATGCTAGCCCTACATTAGCAGTGCTGCACTAGCTCAGCTGTTAGCTGTGTTTGCTCCCCTATCCAGGGGAATGGACTGTGTGGCCAAATGCAGTTCTTAGTGTTGGTACACAGGATTACTCTGAGAAGTAAAGCCTCCTGTTATCTGGCAGCATTATCCCTCAGGAGTGCCTAACATTAGTGACCTGTAAGCCTGTATTGGAACGCAGCCCAACTGCAGGTTAATGAGCAGTAAACAGACGGGAGGATGTTCCCTGATAACTGCAGACAAGTCCAACCCTTTTCTAGAGAGGGACCAGGTTTTATTGGCCCACTGGACGACAGGTAGATATTTTTAGTTTACCATGTTAGCTGTTATGGAAAATTCCCATGGGAAGCTTCCTATTGGATCCCCATTGTGAATTGGCAACCATGAAATATGGAATTGTAAAGGGGATCCAATAGATTCCCTACTGGGTTCTCATTGGCTTTCCCATTCATTCTCATTCATTTTATGAATTGGCCGGTAACATTTTTTAATTTGTATGCCGTTGTCATTTTGAGAGAGGAGGGATCAAGACCCTTCAATTTCTCCTTATGCTGAAAGAGAAATAAAAATATTTAAAATGGCAAAAGGAATCATTTAAAAACATATTACTATGAAAACATGAAATCTGGTACAAGTGGGTATCAATACATAATTCATTGTATCCTGTTTAAGATTGGTGCCAAGATAATAAGGAATCTCAATCAAAACATAGACAGATCCTGTCTGAGCCACCCATGGGTGCTCCACAGTGACCCAGAGATCCCATTAACTCTCATGAGATTACTATGGGAGCTTTTGATTCGGGTCCAAACTTCCTTCACACCCAACAGTAAATGGCTGAGAAATCAGAAGTCAGTCAGTCAGAAGCAATGGTCAGACAATCAGAAAACAGCAAGTCCATCCTGACAAGAATAAAGATTCCAGGGGAAAAACATTCTTTGGCATGAAATGTAAAGATATTGTATATCGGCTATCAGCAGCTTCTGTCCAAAAGTCGGTATCGGCCCACAAAAGCCCTCCTGGGTCGAACCTGATAACCTGATAAGTTTGCAAACTGTGGAAAAGGATCGGCCGCAGTAGCTAATGCTGTACTAATGGTGGTTATGTGTATTATTATGTGGTATTATTCTCCACCGGCTATGGACTTGTGGTTTCTTATAATGCATGTGTGCCTTTGGACTGATGCCCCAGTTTTCTCCCTCTCTCTTTGTGTGTGTGTGTGTGTGTGTGTACTCTTTGTTGTGTTTGTCTGAAGCACTCGTAAGTCGGTCGCCTCCATTAGGGATTTACAAAGTTGAATTGTTATTGTGGTCAGTTTGGCGATATCCGCGGTGATGTTATTACCGAGCGTTTAGCCTCCTGCTATCTGGCAGCATTATCCCCCAGCAGTGCCTAACATTAGTGACCCGTAAGCCTCTGTCCTGGCACCGGGCGGGGCCGCAGGTTAATGGTGAGCGAACACAGACTCGGCCCGGCGAGGATCACGTTCCCTCAGAGGAGAGATGTCGACCCAGACTGAGCAGGTGAATCCAGGTGAAGCTGCCTGATTGATTTCACCTGTTAAATCCACTCCAGGCGTGAAGGGGAGACGGGAAGGAGAAAGTTCAATTCAATTCAATTCAATTCAATTCAGTAATTTATAGGAATTTTATTGGAGTTAATAGGAATTTGCCTCTTAAGACGATAGACCATACACAAAATACATAATACATGAAAAACAATGAAGATAGATAGAAATAAATAAAATGTTTAAGCAATAAAGATCCTAAAACACAGAATAAAAGCAGCTGTATTGCCACGTGTGGAGCCAGAACAGTGACTTCAGTATTTGGCACTGAAAAGAAAAGTTGGCATTGTATTTGGAATTGAAAAAAAAAATGACATTAAAAAACAGGACTTTGGCATTGAAAACAAAAATTGAACTGAAAAAAAAAACCCCACTGGCATTGAAAAACTTTCACTGAAAATAGTATTTAGTGGAACTGAAAAAAAAAAATCTTGACATTGAAAAAAAATGTATTCAAAATTAAAACATTGGCATCAAAAAATAAAAACTTGGCATAAAAAACTAACTGAATGTAACACACTTTCTAATTGACCATGCACTCACTTTTTTTCGTTCAAAGTTGTTTTTTTTTTTCAATGACAGTTTCCTTGGCACTCTTTTGGCGTTGAGCGGTGGGGTTTTCAGTGGGAGGAGGAGTGTGATTTACATCTAATCTGCATATTTTGAGATGAATGCTGACTACCAGAAACTAACGATAAGAAGACAATTGTCTCACACCAGTTGTATTGTTAGTGCTAGTGTTTCTCCAAATTAGGACCACATTTCCCATAAACCCCTTTGCTTCCTGTTGCCAAGAATCAAAATATAGCTCCTCCTCATCTTCACTTTGAACTATTGTTTGCTAATCTGACCTGAATGAACTCTTCCACCTCGACCACCTCAGCCTGGTTTCAGGAAATTTCTTGAAAGGAGAATGAAGTCTTAAAAAGACTAACGAGCTCTGTATGAAAGTACGTTTCCCAGCAGGAAAGGATCAGGAGGAGACAGGACTAGAAACAGGAAGTCAGGGTGTGGAGGTCGGGAGGTCAGGAGGTCGGGAGGTCGGGAGGTCGGGAGGTCGGGGGGCGGATGACCGACGACCCGGGTTCAATTCCCAACTCATGACAACAAGTTTTCCACTGGGAGGGAAGTGCTCAGTGTTTTCTTACTGAACCATCATCAAAACCAAACTTGCCAAACTTTACTTGCCTAACCGTAACTGTTAGCTAACTTCATCATGTGACCAGCAGGCGAAAATGTTGTGTCTAATTCCTGCTGTTGTCGGACGGATGGACGGATGGATGGATGGATAGATGGATAGATGGATGGATGGATGGATGGATAGATGGATGGATGGATGATAGATGGATGGATGGATAGATGGATGGATGGATGGATGGATAGACGGATGGATGGATGGATGGATGGACGGACGGATGGATGGATGGATGATAGATGGATGGATAGACGGATGGATGGATGGATAAATGGATGGATGGATGGATGGATGGATGGATGGATGGATGGATAGATGAATGATGGATGGATGGATGGATGGATGGATGGATAGATGGAAAGATGGATGGATGGATGATGGATGGATGAATAGATGGATAGATGGATGGATAAATGGATGGATGGATGAATGGATGGATGGACGGATGGATGATAGATGGATGGATGGATAGATGGATGGATAAATGGATGGATAGATGATGGATGATGGATGATGGATGGATGGATGATTGGTGGATAGATGGATGGATGACAGAGTCCTCACTCCATCAGTCCTCACGGGAGACATTGAGTAAATGTCATGTTGATGACATCACAGATCAGCGTCTCGGCTGGTTTGTGGCTGTCGGGGAAACTTGTTGATGTTTACCTATTGATTTACTAATGTTTACATATTGATTTACTGATGTTTACATATTGATTTACTGATGTTTACATATTGATTTACTGACTGGTCGGACCGGCTGAATCCTATTTCAGGACGGTGTGTTTTCTCCCTCTTTAAATCCACGCCGCCTCGTCTCAGCTGTGAACCGCAGCCTCGGGCGGCTTCTCAGATTACACTCAACTCGGGACGAGAAATTCGATGTGAATAAACGGCCGCTGGTCAGTGGTTTTTGGCCTAATTATCTTCTCATATTCACCATTTTACAGTTAAGGCATTTAGCCGACGCTCTCGTCCACAGTGATTCACACTGACAGTGAAACGAGCTTCGGTCCCCAGATCACCAGCGGGACAAGCAGCCGGCAGTAACTCTTACAAACAAGTCAAAACCCACGTGTCAATTCAGAACACATGTGCTTTTTGTTGGTTCTCATATGTGAATTATTTTTTTCTCATCATATTTCATCACGTGTGACACTTTGTACTTCAGATGTGAATATTTCAGTTCATAGGTGAAAAGTGTTTTGTTGTCCACATGTGACTTCTTTTTTTCACATTTTCACCTGCCGTTGCATGTGACAATATTTTTTTTCCACATGTGAAAACTTAATTTCACATGCAAAGAGACAAAGTCACAGGTGCAAATTTCACTTTCACATGGGAAATGGGAGATTTTATGTTCACATATAAAAACCAACATGTGTCCAAAAAACACGCGTGCCATGAATTCACATTCACACGCTTTATACATTTGTTTTTTTGTTTTTAGAACAAGTAGAGGAGGAAGATATGGATGTTTTTTAAGTTTAATTACAGTTTGAACTTTTTACAGAGAAAACAAGTCAGTGAGAATCAGAGGAGTTGGAGCAGGAATGTGAATCCATCAGGCTCGTTTATTTTAATTTTAGATTTCACTGTGTCTTTTTAAACACAATAGAAACACAAAGTTGAAGACAAGTTAACAACCTGCTACTGGTTATTAGGTGTTTTGTGTTCATGGAAGGAAAGTACCAGCAGCCACCTTGCCTCCTGCCTCCTTCCTCCTGCCTCCTGCCTCCTTCCTCCTGCCTCCTTCCTCCTGCCTCCTGTCTCCTACCTCCTACCTCCTTCCTCCTGCCTCCTGCCTCCTTCCTCCTGCCTCCTTCCTCCTGCCTCCTTCCTCCTTCCTCCTGCCTCCTTCCTCCTGCCTCCTTCCTCCTTCCTCCTGCCTCCTTCCTCCTGTCTCCTACCTCCTACCTCCTACCTCCTACCTCCTTCCTCCTGCCTCCTTCCTCCTGTCTCCTACCTCCTACCTCCTTCCTCCTGCCTCCTGCCTCCTTCCTCCTACCTCCTTCCTCCTGCCTCCTGCCTCCTTCCTCCTGTCTCCTACCTCCTACCTCCTACCTCCTGCCTCCTGCCTCCTGCCTCCTGCTTCCTGCCTCCTGTCTCCTGCTTCCTGCTTCCTGCCTCCTTCCTCCTGCCTCCTTCCTCCTGCTTCCTGCCTCCTTCCTCCTTCCTCCTTCCTCCTTCCTCCTGCCTCCTTCCTCCTGCCTCCTGCCTCCTGGGGTTGTGTCTGGGTGTCAGTGGAGAGTTTTAGTGTCCCATGATGCTCTAAATGCTGTTTCAGAGGCTTTTCCACCCTGAAGAGAAGGAAACTCTGGAGGAAAAATACTGAATACTGGGAATTTTGGAGCATAAAAAAGGGTCAAATTTACAGATATCGAACATGGACACAAGATATCGGTGATTTCAGTCTAAAAACATGAGTATCGGCCTTCAGAAACCCAGATCAGTGAATCCTGCAGTCTGGTGAGTTCAGTCAGGAAACCAGGAATCATTTGGAGAATTAATATTTCTGCTCTAACAGTCAATGTGACTGATACAGACATGAGGGAGAAGGAGAAGTTTGGAATCCACCAGCCACTGTGGTTAAGATGGAAAATAGGCTAGTGTGTGTGTGTGTGTGTGTGTGTGTGTGTGTGTGTGTGTGTGTGTAAAAACCCCCCAAAATGGTTTTAAATATTAAAGGGTTAAGCCTGAATTCCCCTCTCCATGTCCCATCTTCAGTCTGACCTGCAGGATAAATGTTTGGTGTAATTTGGGAATTAGCTTACAGATGGAAACTCACTTAACAGTTTTTAGTGAAATATTTATTTTAGTTAACAGTTTTTCATGGACAGACTAACCTGAAGATCAGATTGACGCTCTCATTTAACAGCATGCTCTTTTCCAATGTGTTTTCTCCGGTCTGAGTTTAATTTTTTATCTTTTTCCTAAATTATAAATTCAGTCAGGATTCATACACACTCGATTCATAACATATAGGCTTATTCCTATTTGGTTGACCGCTCCAAATTCTAATTCCTTATCAATTTACGTACGCAGACGTTGCGCAATTGCTTTCCATTCAGATCAATTTATTCCTTTATAAAGGATAAAACTTTGCAATATTCACTTTTATTATATTTTCGGAAGATGGACGCTTCCAGGATAGTTTTAAAAATATTTAGATAATATTTTAAGGATTTTTTAACGTCTGAACCATCAGCTGATAAAACCCGATTTCTTTTACAGATGCGTCGCGTCTTGGAGGATAAACAACTAAACTCACACTTTATTTATTCTATCAAGTTTAACCAGCTGTTTATCCTGACGGAAATCTTTCCGACATGTATTCAGTCATATTAAATCTGATCAAAGTTAAATGAGGATAGATAAAATCACGCTTTTCTGAAAACATTGATTTTTATTCATATTGTTTCCCACTAAAAAACCATTAAAACCTCTTGGGAAAGGTTATAATTGTCTATACCTGTGCTCTAAACATATAGGCAATATATTTTTGAAAGTAGCCTACGTTTAAAAGTTGGTCTTTGTGAATTTGGCTGAGGGGAAAGTTTCCAAAGTTTCTTGTGACTTTGGAAAATGAACAACATACTGAACAAAAAGAAAACTTTCTGCAAACTTTAGCCTACCTTTCGGTCGCTGTCTTGTATATTAAAGCGTAATGCGTCTGTGATCGTGTTTTTAATAAACTGAAATACCTTTTCAAGTTTTCCTGAACTCCTAAAATCTTTTTCACGTTTTTTTCCACCAAGTTTCAGTTTTAAGTTTAATTTGCACGGCGATAAAACAGACAGGCAGAGTGATTTAAAAGAACACAGTGGCAAAATACAATAAGAAAAATATTAAAATAAAAGTGAGAAAAATCCCACAGTGGTAGGCTATATAACCCCCCTCACACACACACACACACACCCACCCAGTAAATAAATACTAAATAAAAATTAGACTCAATCACAGAATGTAAATGGCAACTGAAAAACATGGTAGAAAATAGTAGAATTTAACAAAAAGATGCATACAATAACAAGAGAAATGTGTGTGTGTGTGTGGGTGTGCGTGTGTGTGTGTGTGTGTGTGTGGAGTTTGCAAACTTGCCCCCAGATCCACATCACCTTCTTTATGTTGAGTCAGTTAAATAATTACAACATTAAAAACCAGAAACAACATACTGAGGAATATTATGGGCTATTATGTCTAACAAAGCAGAAATACCTTAAATATTCTTAATGAAAAATCACAACATTTTTAATTAGACTCGGCTGTTACAGACTATTATTTCCTCAATAACAATAATAATAGAACAAAAAAAACTACATTCAACGCAGGCTAAGCATTTCTTATTTATTTTTTCCAGATATGATCTACATATTTATTAGGCTATAGCTTACTGTAGGGCTTCATTCCAAAATGCTGTTTATCCACTTTTTGGAAAAAAAACAAAAAACAATAATTAAATTTATTTAAAAAATTCGACCCTTCCTGAGTTACAGTAAAAACACAGATGATGTCAAATATTTTATGTATTTTGTAAGAAACTGACTTCAGATAGTTCATAACTTTGTAACTTTATTAAACAGTGAGTTTTACTTTCATTTTACCTAGTAACGTTTTTCAAAAGGCATATAGTGGATATTATATATTTTCTGGAATGAAGTTCTCCAATATTGATTAGTATTATATAATAAAGCAAATTTTTACAGCAGAGATGACTAGAGTCCATTTAACTGTTCAGTTACCTTAGAAATACATTAAAATAATGACAAATTATTTTTTGAGAATATTAATGCAACTGTAATATAATAATCATCATCATCATCATCATCATCTTCATCCTCATCATCTTCATCTTTACCTTCCCATTATTACCCGTTATTACTAAACTGCATATTCAAGCTTTAGCTGTTCTGAAAAGGATATTTTCCCATTTCTGCAGGGGAATTCTTAATTTAAAAAAACTATACAGTAGCCAATAATGTATATATATATAAAATAAACTGCCAAAAGACTGAGGGGCATTTCAGAGATTTTATTCTATTATATTTATTATATTATAGTCAAAGAAAGGAGTAGGAAACACAATGTTTACATGAATGAGTTTTAATTTGAATGCAAAGTCAGAAGAGAAACAAAATATTCCTACAAATCCACTGAGCAGAAGTAGTAATAGTAGTAGCAGTTTTAGTAGTAGTGGTAGTAGTAGTAGTAGTAGCAGTAGTAGTAGTAGTAGTAGTAGTAATAGTAGTAGTAGTAGTAGTAGTAATATTAATAGTAATACTAGTGAGATACTGAGAAAAACGTCCTGTCACACCAAAAGTACTGCTGGTTCTCAAGCTGCTGCTGCATCATCTAGAATTTAGTGTTTATCATATCTAATCTATCTAATCGCTTGTTGTGACCTTTGACCTTTGAGACACTTCACAGTGGCTCCTGCAGGGCAGAGAGCAGCAGAGCAGCAGAGAGTTTAGTTTCTCTCTGTATTCCTCAGCAGAGTGTACTTGGTAGCTGGCGGCGGCCGGTCGGGTTCTTTTCCTCTCGA
>NC_136011.1:28753420-28783420 GCF_048128805.1 Centroberyx gerrardi
CATAAAATATATATACCCCAAAATAAATGTATAATGTATAATAATGCGTTAGGAATTTTTCTGTTTTTTGTTAATGATAAAATTAATGAATTATTTATTACTTTTTCAGCCTAGTTATTTTACACAAATTTATACGTTGACTTTTTAATTTGTATTTTTGCGCAATTAAAGAAATGACATCAAAACATCATACTGGGCATTTGTGAATGTAATCGCAGATCAGAGCAGCAAAATATTATTATTTTCAACATAATATTGGTTTTCATCATCAGTCGTTGAAAGCATTTTCACTGTGCAAGTGCATTCATTTCACATCTGGTTTATAAATGTTTAAAAGAAAATGCATAATCAAAAGAAGAGCTGAAGGCGCAGCAGAGGAAATATTTCACAGATTACTGAACCAAAACACCAAACACTGCTTCATTATTTCTAATACAATTAACAACTAACAACTACAAATTAAACAGTAAACCTAACTGATATGGACAGAAAGTTAGTTTGAAAATATCCGTAATGTCTTTAACAATAAAATTGTGGCATATTATGATGGAAATTAAGTTAATTATTTGTAAAAAAATATATAAATCAAGTTTATTAAAATGAAATTATTATGAATCTCAAGATTTTATATTGCAAATAATACTCAGTCTCTCACAGTATTTTGCAAAGCAAAGACAAACCTCTGAAGAATCTTTTAGTTGGCGGTCTAAAAGTAATTTTTAGTATTTTGACGCAAAATTTTCCCAAAGGAAACTTCTGTTCAACTGTATGCTGGAATAATAATAAATAGCAAATCATTAGTTTACTGATGATAGTGTTTTTTTTATCAGATTAATACAGGGTTTGTGATATCCAAACTTTTAACGTTTAATTATTTAGAAATTTTGTGAATGTCTGGTGCAATTTTGCCTCGTAGAAATAAAAATACTGTACTTGCTGCACAAAATGAATGCGCTCATTTTGGAAAACAGCATTATAGCTCAGACTCATGCTAAAAACATGAATATTTCCACTTAATATATGGCTGTTTTTCAAACCCTGGCTCGGGGCCTGAAGGTGGATCACATAAAGATAGGAACTGTTTCCAAACCTGCTGCTTAAATGCTGAAACCTTCACAGAGAGGAGAGGCTGCAGATCTGCAGCGGCCACACCCACAACACAAAGACTGGAGCAGATCTGAGTTCAGGACCCAAGAGAAAAAGGGATGAAATTCGGGTTCGACTGATGTGGGATTTTGAGGGCTGATAGCTGATATTTTGTGCTGATTTTCAATATCTTTAAATTTGACTATTTTCATGCCAAGAAATAATACTCAGTTTTCAGAGTTTCCCTCGAAATGTTCTTCTTGGAAAAGCCTCTGAAACATTCAGACCATCATGGGACACTAAAACTCTCCACTGAAACCCAGACGAACCCAAACTAGGGAAACTCTTGGATACATGACTGCCTTTAAAATGAAGAGTTAATTTACAAAATAAAACTAATTGAACAATTACATGAATAACCAAAATAAGAGAATGAAATCAAATGTCACTGCAGGTTTTTCAGTCCATTTTTCAGTATCTGTGATCGGGAGGAACCTCCATCATATCAGAGGTGATGATATCTGATATATCTTTAATAAAAGGACAATATCGGCCCCATATATCAGTCGAACCCTAAAGCAAACACCCGTCTGCATGCTGCTGCCTTTACTGGTCATTAGCAGGATGGGAAATTGCCTCCAGCCACCAGATACTGCTTCATTTTGGCCACAGCTGGTAAATTAATCTCCTCTCCAGCTACCAAACATCATTTGGAGTTTTATTCTGTTCTTAAAAACCGATCTGGACGGTAAAACAGTGGAAGTGGCTGGTGTGTTTTCAGAATGACCTGCTTCTGTAGCCCAAAAAAAATAAAGTTAATTTCTTGCCTTGGTTATCAGGATTAGAGGGGCGTTTTTGCTTCTCTTTTGATGCATTTTATTTCTTTCCAGTTGTTCTTAATGCAGTTTCACCCGTTTGAGAACATTTCCAGACACCAGGTGGAAATAAGGCAGCTCACTCCACTCGAATCCAAACAGTGTCACTCGATTAAAGAAAATGACTGAAGTAAGCTGCTTTGCCTTGGAAAGCAGTGGAATTATCTCACTTCACCCTGTTGGCAGATGGCTTTCACTAAAGAAACACAGACTTTAAGACTTTTAAAACTAGATTAAAGGTCTTGTTCAGATGGATGTTTGCTGATCTGCTATCAGAAGCATAGAGGGGGTTTCCTACCAGTGAACTTAGTCCAGTTTTATTATTATTTTTTTTCCAGTTTCACCCATTTGAAAAGTGACACGATCCAGAAAGGCAGATCGCTCCATTTTTTCCAAGCTAATGTCGCTTCACTGGAGAAAATACTTGAAGCAAGCTGCTTTGCATTGGAAACAAGTGAAATTATCTCACTTTGTTGGCAGATCTTTAAGAAAACACAGATTTTAAGACTCAAAACTTGCAGAAACGGTTTGTTTAATGGATGTTTAGTGCAGTTTTTCCTGTCTGGTTGTTCTCAGTGGACTTTCAGCCATTTCAAAAGTTTTCAAAACAAGCCACCATGTTGAAATGAAGCGGATCGCTCCACTCGTATCGAGATAATGTCACTTTAAAATTGCATTATTGGAAACAAGTGAAATGATCTCACCTTGTTGCCATTTTTTCCCCACTTAAGAAAACCCAGATTTTAAGACTCAATACTCGAAGAAACGACTTGTTAAATGGATATTCGGTGTATATTTAATGTGGATATTTAGTGTAGTTATTTCTGTCTTTCTGTTTTTCTCAATGCAGTTTCATCCGTTTCAAAAGTTTTCAAAACAAGACAAAGTGTTGAAATAAAGCGGATCGCTCCGGTCGTATCGAGAACTATTGAGAAAATAGATAGAAAATAGTCAGATGAAATGACTTGTTAGTCAGACTGTAGTCTAGTCGGTGAAGCACAGAGGCTTTTTCCTACCTGTCTGTCCTGGATCTGCCTTCCTCCTCCTGTGTTTTCTTCCTCCTCCTCCTCCTCTTCCTCCTCCTCCTCCTCCTCCTCGGGGGTCTCGGCTCTGCGTGTCCATCAAACAGCGACAGGGAGATTACATGATGTGACACAAGCTATTAACATCCGTCTGCGTGTTAATGAATATGATCATGACCCGACCCGCTGCGCCGGCCTGCCTGTGTTTACACACAGTTCACATACGGAGGATTCAGTGTTTTTCCTCCAGAGTTTTCTTCTCATCAGGGAGGAAAAGCCTCTGAAGCAGCATTCAGAGCATCCCGGGACACTAAAACTCTCCACTGAAACCAGACTGATCACATTCTGTTAGTGCACTCCCATTTTTGGTGATTTTTCATGTTTTTGCAGGAATTGAAGGATTGTTTTGTCCTCTGTGTGTGTGGAGAATATTCTGTGACCATCAGCCTTATGAAACCTTTTCAGAAGCTGCTGTATAATTTCAGAAACACTCGGCTGTCGCTGTGACAATCGGGCTGTTTTTTTTTCTGAATTTCTGAAAAGTTGAAACTCTGCAGATGTGAGGTTTTTGGCTTTTTTGTTTCCTTTCCCTTTTCCATCCTGACAAGAAGAAAATTCTGGGGGAAACACAGAAAACTGGAAATTTTTGGGCCATAAAAACAGTCAAATAGAAAGATATTTAATAGAAAGTCACTATAGTAGAAAACACAGCAGGTGCCGTTTCAGTGGGTTTTCCCAGTTCAGTTTGTGGAAGACAATTGGACAGGAACTTATAAAAATGTGACTGTAGTTTCTCATCCTTGCACCTAAACTTATTCTCCAACCATTATAGTATTTTGAATTTTTGTCTTATTTTGGTTTTTGACCCATAGTTTCAGTATTACTGCATTTAACTACAGAAAAAAACACAAATTACAACTCCCATGACTTTTTAGACTGTAAAGATCAAAACATCAGACACTTTAGGCACTAAAGTCCCCACTGGAAGAGGGAAAATATACAAAAATAATCAAAGTTAAAACACACAAGACATTTAGTTTTTACTGTACTATTAAAGTCACAACCCGGACACTAAGAACCACGTGATTCTATGAAAAACAAGAAACATTTAACAGTTTAACAGCCAGTATCTCTGGACTGTCTAATACAGAAGCACTAAACTACATGTTCGATCAGGAGAAAAACAAAAATAATATTAATTTACCGTTAAATGATTATTGCACTGTTAAACATGACCAAAAACTATGTTTACTCTCAACAGCATTCATTACAATTTGACTAATGATGGAGATTTGTATGTTAATTTGTTAAATAATATTTGCTCATAACCTCAAAAACAGTCAAGGCTGGAAGTAACTAATTACATTTACTCCTGTTACTGTAATTGAGTCGCTTTTTTGTGTACTTAGTATTTTTTAAAGTCAGTAATTTGACTTTCCCTTCAGTCCATTTTAACTCCATCCATCACAGAACAGATCGTGTCTCTCCATCAGCAACAGAAACTGGATCAACGTAAACTGACAAACTGTGGATCCATTCACAGTGAGAAGAGGAATCTGACTTTACTTTGTTTCTGCACTTTATTTTGTCGTTTCTAATGTTTCCAGTGAAAAGAATCTAGTTTGAACTCTGACCTCTCTCCTTTTAGAATCACATGGAAAAGATCACAGCTAACAACGTTCTCTGTTCTAAAGAGGAACTCAGGAACTTTTACTCTGAGGACATTTTAAATCAGACACTTTTTACTTTCACTTCAGTATTTTTAGTAGCCAGTAGTCTACTTTTACTTCTACTGCAGTAAAATATCAGTAAAGTTCATTCAGTAAGGATCTTAAGTTTCATGCCAGCAGTTATTTTTTTATCAGATTAGCATCACGGTTTCTCCTTTTAGAACAAAACTTTTACTTTAGCTACATTTTCAATTTTACATTTATTTTCTCTCTGCTCTGCTGCAGAAATCCCAGCATGCACTGAAAGCGCCCGGCGTCTCCATGAGGATTTCCTCCCCGACTCTTCGCTGACTCCCCTCCTCTCTGCTGTGTTCGGGGTTTCCCGCCTGAGGTGACGACTCCAGCGGCTGTTTGTCAGCTCCGCCCGGTCTTCCTCGGTGGTGTTTGGCCGTGCGGCGAGCCGCGCAGGCCCGGGATTAGCTGAGTGGAAGTGTGTGTTAACGGCCCGTAAAGGACTTTGTTCAGCGGCGCAGGGGTCAGCGGAGCGGCCGTCACCCTTTACACTTCGGCTCTGCAGCAGATTAGACGCCACTTAGCAGAGACGCTCTAAAGCCCGCTGACCAGAATAACCTGAACACCGACACACACCTCCGACATCTGAGGATTACCAAAACACACTCTTCTTCTTCTTCTTCTTTCTTCCTCCTCCTCCTCTGTTCCCGTGTGAGACTTTAAAACCAGAAGCACACTGCAAAAAATCTCCATCTTAACAAGTCATTACCTCCGCCAAGGAGGTTATGTTTTCGGTGCCGTTTGTTTGTTTGTTTGTCTGTTAGCAGGATTACGGAAAAACTACCGGCCCGATTTTCATGACACTTCGTGGAAGGGTGTAGCACGGGCCAACGAAGAACCCATTACATTTTGGAGCGGATCCGAATCCGACTCACGAACAAGCAATAATAGCACGAACCTTGGCTTGTCCCTTCTAGTTTAGTCTGTTATTGAGTCCTAAAATCCCAATTTTCTTTCGTTTCCAATGCAGCTTCACTTGTTTCAGGAGTTTTCTAGAACAGAGTGTCAGTCTGTTGAAACCAGTCAGAATAAGGCAGATCACTGCACTGCTGTCAAGAAAATGACTCTTGATTCTACTTAATTCTTCAAACAAGTTGATTTGCATTGGAAACAAATTGTGAAATTATTCTCAGATTGTTTCACTTGTTTTTTTTTTTAAAAATAGGATTTTAGGACTCTATAACAGACTAAATGACTTGTGTTAATCTAGTGGAGGCTAAACCCAGCTAAACTCACAATTACACAGCTTTTTATTTGCAGGAAAAAGTTTACTCCTTTACTTAAACCTTGACTGACTTAAAACTTTATGATGTAAATTCATATCAGAAATCCTAGTAAGTAGTATCAGACTGATGTAAATTAGTATTTAAATGGGAAACAAGCATATTTTAATGCTTTTCTGAAAATATAATCAACTTTTTTTCATTTTGGTGGTTGATCATAGTTTACCCTGCTTTTGATTTAACACCAAACAGCAAAATGGTCAGTGTTAATTAAGCTCTGGGTGTAAAAATGCCAGTGTTTCCGTCGGTCCACACCATCAGACTTAATTTAACACTTTTAGATAGATTTAGTCTGATCTGCTCTGCAACTGTCCAGTCAACACTAGTTCACTCCAAATAACTGTCATTTAAAAAAACACTTAGACAGAAAACCTGCTGTGTGTGTTACTGAACACGCAGCAGCAGCACATCAGCCAACAGAAAATCTCTCCCCAACTACACACACACACACACACACACACACACACACACACACACACACACACACACACACAGTAACACATTATGTCGCGATACTGAATTTTAACTTCAATGCTGATAAAAAAAAAGCAAAACTGACACAATAAAATAACCTGGAACATGAAAAACACTGAAAATGCAGCAATTATACAAAGTAAACAAGCAAAAGATTTGTTTCCATCACAGTCACTGATTGTATTTTTGAAGAGGAGGAAGAGAAATGACATAAAGATTCCCGAAGGTTAGAACTGTACAAATGGAGCAAATGAGTTTCTGATAAAAATGCAAAAGGATTCATGTAATGTAAAGTTATTCTGCATGTAAATCACGTTTCTACATGGATTTACACTCCAGAGTGTGAATTTTCTGCAAGCTGATGATGGTAAATGACGAAAAATACCACAAAATGTGTCCTGTGTTTTGTCGAGTTTTGGAAAACCTCTAGTATAGGCTAGTACCCGTTCTGAAACTGGGTACCTGGGTAGTTTTTGCAGTGCTGGTGCTTCTTGCAGCACTCGGATGCAGCGTGGCGCTGCAGCGGTTCTTTCAGCAGCCATGCAGAAGGAGGTCAGGCTGCAGCAGCTCCAGCAGCAGATGGCTTAAGGTTCAAAGCTAGTAGTAGGGTTCGACCGATATACGGGGCCGATATCGTCCTTTTATTAAATATCAGATATCATCGCCTCTGATATGATGCAGGTTCCTCCTGACCACAGATACAGAGAAACAGACTGGAAAACCTGCAGTGACATTTGATTTTCTTTGAGCATTGATTCAGTAACGGTTATCGTAAATTAATTCTTCATATAAAGGCTGATACAGGTTTTTGAAGACCGGTACTGATATTTTTCTATCTAAGCTGATATTTTGTATGTTTACATTTGACCATTTATTCAGTTTTTTCCTCCAGAGTTCTCTTCTCATCGGGGTGGAAAAACCTCTGAAACAGCACTTAGAGCATCATGGGACACTAAAACTGTCCACTGAAACACAGACTGATGAAATTATTTTAGTGTCAGCAGCTCTGGTAGGGAAATTCTGGGATACATCACTGCCTTTAATGAAGAATTAACTGAAAAAAACATTTTGAACAATTAAATGGAAAAATAAAATGTGCAAAGAAACTCAAATGTCACTGCAGACAATATCGGCCCCATATATCAGTCTAACCCTGCTTTGTAGTACATGCATGACACTGTAGCAGTTTGTGTTGAGTTGCAGTCGAGTGTTTTGTGTGTTGTAAATATCAAAGTCTCTGTTTTTTTTTTCCAGCAGACTGGCTGTGCGGGAAATAAAAGCAAGTTGAGCGTGCCGAAACCAAACTAAATGCTCTCTAAAGCGACGTCTCACTTTGGCTGAACATCTAAATGTTTCTGCACACACACACACACACACACACACACGCACACACACACACCCTGGAGACCCGCTGTCACCACCAGCATCCCTCTGCACGCTCTCAATATTGAAAATTACTAACAGGCAAAATGACTTCTTGTACGATTTGAGACGCAGAATGAAATATTTTGACCTGGATCTACTCAGCTTTGGATAGATTTGTTAAATCAGTGCGGTTTTTAAACTGTATTTCCCAAATTAAAGTAGAAACCAGACCACTAGAAAACGGTTTTGGACTACGGATCCCCAGAGAAGCCGATACTGGTGCTTGATCACTTCATGAACTCTTATAAAAGTGCACAAAAAAAAAAAATGAAAATGTTCAAAGTGGAAAATCACATTCCGTTCTTCATTCAGCTTTGCATCGTTCCACAGCGCTGGCAGGCGGTGCGATGTTTCCAGCTGAGTTTCATTCAAGAGGAAAACAGTGGAAAGGATTGAAACACAACAAATAAACTAATCAACAGCTTCACAGCCAATAAACTTCAGATATCAGTGTTTATGGTCAAAGATGAAGCCGTCATGAACACTCATATCACACGCAAACAGCTCTTAGATTCTCAATCAAAAACCTATCTCATCTCTCTGACGCGCACACACACACACACACACACACACACACACACACACACACACTCTCTCCCTACACCACTGTGTTGCCAGTTAATTTCACACACAATCACAGACAAACAAAATAAATCAAACAAACTCTCTCTCTCCTCTTCTTGCGGTACAACTGCGAAACCCTGTCCGGTATCCATGAGCAAAACAATAAATCGACATTTTCAGTGGTTGTTTTTTCTGCGTTCTACTAATTTATGTGAAATATATTTGGTGGGAATAATTTGTCGTTACCTTTTCATGGTTGTCAAACAACAGCAGGATCATTAAAATGTTTTTTCTTGAAGTGTCAAAATGCAACACGACTCCTCTCTTGAACGGGAGTTTGCTAGCTTGTTAGCATTTTGTGACTTCCAGGAAAAAAAAACATTTTAATGATGATGCAGTTCTTTGATAACTGTGAAAAGGCAACAACGGATTATTTACACCACATACATTTCACATAAATGATCAGAACACAGAAACTTTGTGGGCGTGGCCTGTTTGAAACGTCACGCCATTCTTATCTATGTGACGATTGGACACGCAGTTTTCACATGTTTGTCACATGAAAAGGTTCAGGGTGATCTCATATCGAATTTGTAGTTATAGATACGAAAAGTAATGCAACGTGAGTTCGTATGATATTCTATGAATCAGTTGAAACATGACTGAAACAGGAAGCAGTTTGACATTGAAACAGCGGTGGAAAATCAGGATGTGGAGACATTTACCTTCAACTCTGACGACTCGGGTTCAACTCCCAACTCATGACAATGAGTTTTCATTTATTGAACCATGAAATAATCCTGAAGCTAACCTGAACTTAAGTTGTTTAGTGACAGGTAATGCTGCTGGCCATGTGGAGGTAAAGTACGAATCAAAGGTGCATAATATTTTGGTAAGATATCACGCAAACGTATGAAAACATGTTGAAAGGTTAGCTAACGGTTCAGTTTAGCCAACTAATCTTTGGTTAAGGGTAGAAAACTTGTCATGGATTGGGAATTGAACCCGGGTCGTTGTTGATTGGGCCAATAATGAAGGGTTTGCCTCTTCTTCTGTCTGCTGATTGGCCACAAAATCTGATGGTGTTAGGTGAATCCCTTCGTACGTTATATGCCTTTTCATGAGAAGCCCCGCCCACTGCCACGCCCCCTTTGGCCAATTGATGTGAAAAGATCATCAGTTCTTCCTTGGCCCAATGACCAACCTTTCCACTAAGTTTCGTGAAAATCCATTGATCACTTTTTGAGAAACTGACAAATAAACAAACAAACAAATACGTCAAAGTCCACTTTTCGCACATATTAGAGCACATATTTACATTTCTAGAAATTTCATGAGACCAGACTCGTCCTCCTCATCTCTCTGGATATCTGTGACACACAATACACACCGCTGAGCTGTCAATACATCTCACACACACACACACACACACACACACACACACACACACACATTTGAGTAGTGTGCCCTAACCCATAGCTTCTATAGGGGGTTCATCATGCGGTTGATGTGTTCGGCTCCCGAAGGCTCTCTGGCTCAGTCAGGCAGAAGGCTGAGCGAGGAAGACGCTGCGGAGACGATGGATGTCTGCAGGCGCATGTTTTGATCTCTGAAACTGTCCCTTTCAAACTGATTATGGGGCGGAGATACCTGACATGATGGCAGACAAAACAGAATCAAATATTGAGGGAGGCTGAACGCCGAGCATTAAATCTGACTGTTGTTTCAGACGAGAACATGTGGGCAGATGAGTCTTTCACTCAGTGGAGTTTTTGTCCTGTTTAGCTCAAAGGGGGAGGAGCAAGGTGCTGACACCGACAGGGTGAGGGGTTATTATTATTATCCTGGGGTTTAATGGAGAGTTTTAGTGTCCCATGATGGTCTCAAGGCAGTTTCAGAGGCTTTTCCACACTGATGAGAAGAAAATTCTGGTGGAAAAACTGAATTCCTGCATTTTTGTCAAACATAAAGATATTGAATATCAGCGCAAAATATCAGCTATCAGAAGTGTCAATGCAAAATAATTTTTACCCGCCTTTAAACATCCATATTGCACCCTAATGTGCACACAGAACTGTGAGGTGCTTTGGATGAAAGCACTAACACTGCCAGGGTGAGAATCAAACTGTTTCAGTTTTACAAACATTTCAGGCAGAAATAATCTGATTGGTTGAGTTAAACCTCAGTGGGCGGAGCCAAAGAACCACAGTTTTTCTATCTAAGTAACATTAGACTGAAGCTCAGTGAAAAGACAAGAGGTAAGAGAGGAGGAAGCTAATATTATGAAGCCTAGCGCTCTGCTGCTAACTGAAAAAATACAATCTATCATACTAAGTTATCTAGGTTAGCTAGTTAGCTAGCTGACCTTCAAGTTCAAACTAGCCATACTAGCCTATAGCTAGCTAGGTAAGCTAGTTAGCTAGCTGCTGACCTTCAACATCATGAATGAATAAAAACAAGTAATTTCCATTTATATTTTTACTTATATTTTGACCAGTTTCTTCTTTGCCATTCAGGTTTGCCAGTTCGCTAAATTCTGTTTGCTAACTAACAGTTCGCTCGGCCCACTGTGGTTTAACTCAACCAGTGAGATTATTTCTGCCTCTGAGAAATGTTTGTAGAATTTAAACACTAATCTGTGGGTTAGGTTGACCTACACTGTGTAGGTCATCAGGTGGATCAAGGCCCTGACTCCTGGTTCGGGGTTCAGTTCCCACCGGAATCAGTCTTGATGCTGCGAGGCTCTTTGGGTAAAAGCGTCCGGCAAATGGCAGATGTTCTCACTGAGGCATGAGGAGCGGAAGGGATCTGAGGCATTTTGTGATGTACATATGGAGCCTGCACATCGCTCTGTACACTTGATGGGCAGCAATATGATAAAATAGATGCTTTTTCTGTTTCAACTCTGGCTGAACTTCAAATACCCTTTAAGTTTCCTGTTAAATTTGTCAGTAAATCTGTTTCTTCTACCCTTTCTCTCCGGCTCTTCTTCCCTTCCACAGCACTAATCTATGATCCATAATCATTCTCAGATCACAGGAATAGGCTGTTTGTTGTGTCTGTTGTCTGGGTGCTGTGACCTCTGACCCTTAGCCTCCCTACTATTGGTTGCTTGTAATGTTGTTGAGCATTGTCCGCCAATTGCTGCTGTGGCACCTGAATTTCCCCAAGGGGATCAATAAAGTGCAATCTTATCTTATCTCATCTTGTCTTATCTTGTCTTATCTTATCTTATCTTGTCTTATCTTATAAATCCATAATTTATATATAGTTGACTTTTGTTGCTGTTGCTGGATGTTTGCCTTCAGATGATCACAGACTGGAGGTTACAGTTTACTCATCTTTATGTTTCCCACCACATTGTTAGAGACAGTCTCACTTTACCTTTGCTAATACCAGACTCCAGTATAAACCTCACTGTCAAGTCTGTGTTGCAGCCAATTAACTTCCTGCTGCTTTTGGCTTCTTATCTGACCAGTTTGAGGGATTCACAGTGTTAATCAAAGCTTAATCGTTAAAGTTGTGAGATTAATTTGATTACTTTCATGGCCTGCTGTGCTGTTTATAACATTTAACAGAAACTTAAATCTGTTGTTGCCTCTTTTGTTTGGAGGGAGCCTCCAGAAGCAGACGGGGTGCGTCTGTCGGCTTATCGACCGTCAGGTTCTGACCAGTTTAGCCCCAGGAAGCCCCAGTACAAACTGGGTGTTATGTAAACTGATATTTGAAAGGACATAACAAACGTAACTGCTTTTTTTTTTTTTTTACCTCTACGAACGAGTAATCCCTTAAAATAAATGTACATTTTCATTAATTTACATTAATTCACCGCTAAATTCATGCAAAATTAATTAAGGGAGTTATTAATGGAGGAGATCCCATGGAAACATCCTTAAACAGCCCTTAATCTTGACTCCTTACTTTCTAATTTAATGTAAATTTCAGGGAGACAGGAACTTTTCCATTAATTTCCACTTAATAACCTGTAAACCTGCACAAAAGGCATGGAAAATGAATCAAAAATAACTTATAAACCCATGATACTAACCTTACTTTTTTAAAGCTATGTCATTTTTAATGGATAATTAATGTTTATGTAATGCATGGAGAAATTAAGGACATAATCTGTGACATTACCACTGGAATTGAAATAGGAATTTGTTACACTACATGCCTCTTATTCTGCAGATAGAGAGGTGGAAGCTTTACTCTCCACCGCTCATCTCCCCTCTGTTCAGTTAGATTGACTTTAGTGTAAATTTCAGCTGCTGTGTCGCTGTAGCAGGAAGAGTTTCCTCTCAGCGTGAGGTCAGAGGTCAGAGGTCACAGGCCTGCCGCTTTCAAACAGCTTCAGCAGCGGAAAATGTGACGTTTTCTTCCAAAGGTCAAATGATGTCTATAAACTTAATATTCAGCAGCATAAACAAACTAGAAGAGGTTATAGGAATATTATAGTGATACTATAGTAGAGAAAGATACCAAAAAAGTACAATATGGACACTATAAACTCACTATTGAAAAACTATGGACAAACTATGTTTTGATTTGAATATCATAGTGATACCATAGCAGATAAAAATACTATAAATGGATTAACGTCACTATAAACGTAATATCCAGTACCCCAGACACAGTATAAACCCCGATATGACAGAGGAGGGGACTCGAGTCAGACTCAAGTCACAATTTGAATTGCTTGAGAACTGACTTGAGACTTGACTTGCTGCATGAAGAGAAGACTTGAGACTTGACTTGACTTGGGTTCTGGTGACTTGGGACTTGACTCTGACTTGTACTTTGATGACTTGAAAAGGTTTCTAAAGTCTTGACTTGAGATCTTGTGTTTGTGTAAATGACTTAGATTGAAAGTGATGAGATTTGTTCCAGCGGACGACTGAATTTAAATTCTGTTTTCTGAATTTGTATGGAATGATTGAATTTATTGAAGTTGAAACTGATTCTAGAAATCAAACTCATGTCGCTCTTACCAAGTTTTTATCCTATTAAAACCATATTGCATTGAAAAGTCCTAGATATTTAGTTTTCTTTAAGATATTAAATTGATACTGGACTCTTGATTTGTTCTGACTTGACTTGCTGTTCTACATTTAGACTTGAGACTTGACATTAATGACTTGGACTTGACTTGGACTTGACTTGGTAATCTACATTTAGACATGAGACTTGCCTCAAGACTTGAGACTGACTTGGGACTCGAGCAAAGTTGACTTGGTCACACCTCTGCTATATGAATATAATAGTGATTTTCCATCAGGTGCAGAAAGCCTGCAGCGCTGTATAAATCTCTCCAGTTTTTCCATGCAGGCAGTGAACGCCTCTCTGCAGCTGTAACCAAACTCCATGAGGGTTTGTGCTGCTGCTGAGCTTCACTTCTGTCCTCAGTTCACTTTACACGTCACACCCAGAGACACAGAGACACAGAGACACAGAAACCCAACCGGCCTTTTGTTCCTGTTCAACAACCTGCAGACTGAACTGGAGCCATGTCTGGATTTCAACAGGGAGACTAACGGATGTTGGTTGAACAAATCACCATAATATTCCTATAAAATTACTGCAATTGTGTCTGTGGTACTTAAACTTAGTGTACTTAATGGTATTGTTATTCACTAAAGTATCACTATATTATTTCTATAATATTTCTATAGTTTCTAGTGATCTCATATCTTCTACCATAGTATCACTATAATATTCCTGTAGTATTCCAATAAGGACTTCCAGTGTGTCTATGATCTTCAGTGGTGAGTTTAGAGTTTACAGTTTGTCTTTGGTTAATAGTGAGTTTATAGTAACCTTAATGTACTGAATGTGTGAGTTTACAGTCACTTTATTTTACTTTATCTGCTATAGTATCACTATTATATTCCTATAATATTCCAATATGGACTTATAGTGACCTTACTACTTAATGGTATTTCTATCTGTTATAGTGTCACTAAAATATTCCAGTAGGGAATTACAGTGTGTCTGTGGTGTTTAATAGTAAGTTTAGTGAGGTTATCATACGTTATATTCACTGAGAGGCCTTTATCCTAATATTCATATGAAGACTTAAGGTTTTGCTGTGATAATATGTGCTTTATGATTTATTTTAGGATTCATCCATTTTCTTCATTGTAATATTACTATTATTTCCTTGGAGTCATGCTTGCATTTCAACAGGGACACTAATGGATGTTTGTAACCCTGATGAAAAAAATCACTATAATATTCCTATAGTATTACTATAAGAGTGTCTGTGGTACTTCATAGTGAGTTTATCGTGATCTTATTGCACTTTATTGTATCTTTTCTACCATAGTATCACCATAATATTCCTATAATATTCCAATAAGGACTTAGTGTGTCTGTGGTCTATACTTAATTGTGAGTTTATGTTGACCTTAATGTACTTAATGGTATTTTTATCCACTAAAGTATCATTATAGTATTTCTATAATATCCCTACAGTTGCTTACAGTGTGTCTGTGGTAGTCAATAGACTTTTCTAGTGCTTTGTGGTCTTCTACCTTCTAATATTCCAATTAGGATTTATAGCGTGTTTGATTCAGTTTATACTGATTTTATTATGGTATATTTTTGTCTGCTGTAGCATCATATTCTAATAGTATAATATTCCAGTAGTTTGTTATAGTGTGTCTGTGGTGCTCAGTAGTGAGTTTATAGTGACTTTATAGTATTTTGTCACTGTAATATTCCCACTATATTCCTATAATATTCCTAAAGGCGCTATGGTTTTGCTGTGATATCTGTGTTGTAGTAAGTCCTTTATGATTTATTTTAGGATTCATATAATAATTTTTTTGTAGCGGATAATTTGATGGATGCGACCGGTCACATTTATCCGGGTTTTTAGGTCAAAGTGCACGAGCTGAACCGGACACTCACCTCTACCGGAGAGAATAAGGATCTGTTCCAGTCCAGCAGGCCGGAGCTGCAGAGTCCAGATCAGACCAGACGGACAGGACTCAGCTGGGTCTGTCTGCAGGATCAGGAGGCGATAAGACTGGAGGAAACTCGCCCAGTTAGACCTGGAGCGGATTTGGGACAAACTTCACTGCGGCCTGTTTCTTCACGAGTTCGCGGTTTTTTGAAAGAGCCGCTCATCCGGTTTCTCTCCCTGCCGCGAGACTGTGGCTGTGCTTGTTAACTCCACTAAACTGTAATAACACGAAGAGTCAGTAGACACCGTTTAGCTTTCTTTTACTTCACTTCTCTGAGAACAGGATATACACACACGACCATGACGTCATCGAATAATTAGACAACCCAACCAATCAATTTCTAAATGAATTAAACCAATAATTGATTCTGTTCAATACAACAACATTGACAACTGTGTTTGGTTTGTGAAGCGCCTACAAATAAAGGTTTTATTATAACAACATGACAACTGTGGGTTTCTTAGGCCTTATAATATCCAGCAATTATAAATGGCCTAACTGTTTATTCATTTATTTATTTATTTTTTACCATATTTTACATTTTAAACACCTTGCTGATGCTTTTATCTAGAGTGTCTTTCAATGGCATTAGTAGAATAAGCTTCAATTCCCAGATCTCCAACATTACAACCAATATGAGGTCAGAGGTCACTCAGCCATGTTTTATTCATCATAATAACCCAGTTTTTACCTCCTGACAGCCCAGTATTGTCATTCTCTGTTAAAGGCAGCGTGACTCATCCTCACTGACACGATATATTGAATATCTGACTGTACAGAGCAGATTTTCTCATGTGAAAAACCCAGAAGGCTGAACATTAGACAGAAACCCAGTCTGAGGAGTTTTATTATTAAAGTGGTTTAGTAAAGAATAATAGAACTGATAGGTGATGGAGAGTGAAGCGTCTGATCCAAACAGTTAACCTACAGACTCTGTCATTGTGCTAACTTCAAGTGAGTGAAATAATTAAACTTTATATATTTATATATTCCCTGTTTTGTTTGAACCCCTGGAACCCCCACAAGGACCTCTGGAGGTCCCCAGACCCCAGTTTGGGCACCGCTGCCCATAGAAGCTGGAGTGGGAAACTGGGAAGATGGAGCCAAAAGTTGTTGAACTGCTGTGGAACGAGTGAAATAACATGAGGGGAAAGTCTGAACTCCAACTGGAAATCAAGAAAAAAGGCCATTAAGAAAAATAGACTCTGCAAACCACTAATCCCTTAAAATACCCTTACATTTACATTAATTCACCCCTTAATTCATGCAAAATCCCCTTAATATGAGTTAAAGGAGTTATTAATGGAGGAGACCCCATCAAAACCTTCTTAAACACCACTGCTTACTTTCTAATTTAATGTAAAATTCATGGAGACAGGAACTTTCCATTAATAACTCATTAATAACCTGTAAACCTGCACAAAAGGCATAAAAAAATCCTTTAATTACTGGGTCTGTGAATCAACCCATGAATAAATCCCTTATAAACCCATGATACTAACCTTACTTTATTAAAGCTATGTTATTTTAATGGATATTTAATGTTTATGCATTGGAGAAATTAAGGACATTTCAGGGATAAAAGTAAGGGGTTTGATTTCATAGCGTAAAAAGGTATTTTCAGAATATTAGCCTACTAATTTATCTGGTTTGGGACCCCTGAACCCCCCCAGTGACCCCTGGAGGTCCCCAGACCACAGGTTGGGCCTCCCTGGTTGTAAATTTAAAAAGTGGGTAAACAATAAAAACACTTAATAAAGGTATTTTCAGTATTTTAGCCTATTAATGCAGTTTCTATGTGACTTTACTGACATGAGGCAGATACTGTAATATTTAGCAGAAAATATGATATAGTAGGCCAGTATAACAGTAGTATATAATGCAGGTTTATCAACATTTATATTGTTGGTCACAAATAAAACAGGCGGCTGATGGGACTTCATGTGGTTTCCTATAAGAGAGTCTCTGTTGTGAATGTTTCTGCTGCTGGTTTAAGGGTTAAAACTGCTGAGTCATGATAATCTGCCAGACAGAGGCAGAGAAGAAGAGTTCAGACTATTATAGTTATGTTGACTGAGTGTTCAGAGCTGCTGGAGCTGCTGCTTTCTGCATCAAGCTTCATTCATGCAAAATCCCCTTAGAGTTAAGGGAGTTCGTAATGGAGGAAACCCCATCAAACACCCCTTTCATTTTTGACCGCTTATTTACTAATATAATGAAAACTTAAGGGAGACAGGAACCTTCCATAAATAACTCATTAATAACTCATAAATAACCCTGTAAACCTGCACAGAAGGCATGAAAAAACCCTTATTTACTGATCAACCCATGAATAAATCCCTTAAAATACTAACCCTTACTTTTTTTAATGGATAATTAATGTTCATGTAATGAAGAAATTCATTTCAGGTTTTAAATAAAGGGCTGTTTCCCTTCAGACTGTTAGAATATGACGTAAAATATAAATATAACCCTTAACTCTGCAGGTGGACGGCTGTAGCAGAGAGCTGACACTGCAAACTGTTAAAATGTTGCAGTGAAAGTTGTATCCCATTTATCAAATGTGCCATATCATTTTATTTCTTATTTATCCTTTATTTTAGCAGGAAATCTCTTTTCTTCTGCAGATCCCGAACAAGCTGCAGGTTAAACTCAGTAAAGGCTTTTCAGGTGATAAACACTGACGTCACTTTATCTCTTGTTTATCTGCACAATACTGAACCAGATTATTCAGGCTGACGTAATTATTTAAGACAGAAATTCATAGTAGGTTTCATAGAAAGCAGAAGACTGAGGGTTGGATTCGGGAAAAACAAGCACTATTTATTTATTTATTTATTTATTCTGAATGTTTAGTATTTTTATTTTCCACTGCATCGCTGCTTATCAGGTTAAACGACGGACTGGAAACATTTGGGGCTTGTTTTAAGGTCAGACCAAGTCTCTCTCTCTCACACACACACACACACACACACACACACACACACACACACACACACACACACTTCATGCCAGCGGCCTACCAGTATCGCCATGTGTCTGCTTCTTGTTTCTTGTTGGTAAATTCAGGGGAAAAAAGGCGAAAAGAGCAAAACGCTGCAAAAAATATCAACTGAACAAATTATTTTAGTCTCAAAACTTTATTTTCCTTAAAATCATTGAAAGATCTTGAGATAATTCCGCTTGTTTCTAATGCAGTTTTACTTGTTTCAAGAATTGACAATATTAGTGACAACCTGTGAATAATGCGGATTCATCTATTAGTATTAACATTAGGCCTAGTTTACTTTAACATTACGTTACTTCATGCAGGAAAACCAGTTGATTTGCATTGGCAGATTTCTTCACTTCTTTCAAGAAAGATTAGATTGGAAACAGTCACTAAGTTGTTAAAATGGAAATTTGTTGCAGTGAACACAACCTCGCCTGTAAAGAGAATATCAGTGTTTTTATGTGTTATATATATTCCTACCTGTTCAGCTTCGTCTGGATCTTTGTTTTTTTCAGCTGCTGCAGTAAAACTCTTCAGTAAAAGTAAAAGTCAGTAAAAGTCTAGTTTTCTAGTTTCAGTCTCCTGCGGGTTTCTGCTGAGTCTCTAATGCCTGACTCACTGTCTGCCTCGGTTTTTTTTTTTTTTTCTTCAGGTGAAAGACGAGAGGAGAGGAAGAGAGGCAGAGGGAGGCCGGCCGAGGCTGCAGTCTGGCCGGGTGGTTCCCAAACTGCGGCCCAGGGGCCTCCAGCGGTCCCTGAAGGGGTTTCCACGGTCCCCAGCGAAATAAACAAGTTTAAATTCACTGGTATTTAATCTGCTAGAGTTTAGCACAGAGAGAGAAAGCATAAGAGTGACTGTGACTGTTTTGACCATATTATTATATCAAGTTGGTTATGCAGTTCTTCTAATCTAACATTAAAAATCTGCTCAGATGGGTTTTATGGGACAAAATCTTATCTCCATGTATTTATTTCATTCAGGATTCAATAGTTGCCAAGGTTGAATGATGCTGCGTTCAAGTGATGTCAGAAAGTCGGAAATTCCATGAGAAACAAAGCAGTGGAGCAGTGTTGTGCCAAAGATTTGATTCCTTAAAAACTGTGTTTCCCTGTCAGCGTCCTGCCTCTGTCTCCACCTCCAAACACAGACATGAACAGAACTCAGAAACTGCTGGGGAACAGACTGAAAGGATTTAGTAATAAATAAACAAATAAACAAATAAATAATTACAACAATGTGTTTTGACTGCAGTAGCCTTCATCAGGGTCACAGATCCTGTGAATTTTCTGACCAAGATGGCTGCATAGTGATGTAACAGAATATATTTCACAGCCTATTGCATGCGTAGTCAACAATAAATATATTCAGTGACATCCAACATGGCCACCTCATCTCTGTTCACCTCGATTTCACGCCATTAGGCCTATATAACCTGACAAACGGTTTTTCCAGGTAACGACTCGTTTATATGATAAATCTGACATAACGTGAAAGCAGCATTACTCTCGGCGTGCTCAGACAGCAGACAGCACATCCGGTTCACATATAATACATTTAATACAGTTACTCTGGTTACTAAATAAAGTATTCAGTATTGCAAATCAGTCAGAGGAAGGCGGTTAGAAGTGGAGAAGTTTCCTGGTCTGGATGAATGAAGTGAATCCTGTAGTTTCTCCTCTCAGCTGCTCAGCTCACATCACATCTCATCTCATCTGCTGAGTTACAGGAGAAACTCGCTGAAATGAGTTTTTGTCTCATCAGATAATGACGCTGCAGTAACAGACCTGAGATCCGATATAAAGAGCTTGTATTTAGACTGTGTGAGACAGAACAAGGAGCTGAGTTACATCAAATTACATCAAACAACCTGCATGTTTACAAAGGCGATATACAACTAAATATATTCGCCTACAGTTGTGTATTGCTGTTTGCTTCAGGCTGCTGTGTGGAAGCAACACTCAGCCTGCAGGCCCCAGAGCAGCTGCTGGTTTCTGTGGTTAATTGCAGTTAATTGCCTTCACCTTTATATTCTGCAGGTGTAACTCAGTCTCTGATTGGATGACTGAATGAAACCCAGCAGGACTGAAAACAACAGAACGTGATATAGCCGATAATATGAACTAAAGGCCTGTATATCAGCCTGTCACCTGCACAATGGTGTAAACATATTATTCATATCCATGATGTCACATGCATTTCCAATTTGCTTTACTGTATCTACACATCTCATTGGCTGTGGCTGTCACTTTGATTATAATCACCTGCTCATTTATTATAATCACCTGTTATTTTCTGACCAAGATGGCCGCATGGTGATGCAACAGAATATATTTCACAGCCTGCTCCCGCGCCTCCAGGCCGGTTATCACCAGACGAATATAAAAATTTGAAGAATTAAAAATCCTTAAACTAATTAAACTAATAACATTCTAATTAAAACCTCACCAGAAGTCATGTTGGAAGTGACAGACAGGCGTTACATATAAAACGAATCGATCCTCTCGGCCTGTATGTTGCTGTAAATCTAAGGCTCTATCATAAGATATAACGATGTTATTCTGTATTATTTTTGAGCTGTTCGTCATTATTATGTCTATAATAAACAGTCGTGACCCACCAGGCTGCAGATCAGCGCTGTAACTCCAAACTCTGCCGTAAAATAAAACTAATCCAAGTTTCTCAGTGAGTTTGTCTGCGGCGACTTCAGGAGAAACTTCAGTTCAGTCTCAGCTGTTCATCTGAGTTATAAACTCCTTTAACCTGCTGACTGCTGAGTGAAGGAGTGTGAAGTGTTCAACCAGAGGAGGAAATAACATGACAAACGAACTCCAACAAGAAATCTATTATAGGCTATTTTCAGAAAAGCGCTGAGTCATGCTTTTCCCCCTTTAAAGACGCTCCTTCAGTTCTGCTACTTCATCACTTCTACTATATGGTGTATGATATGTATTTAGAAATTAAACTAAACTTTCTCTTTGTTTCATCAAAGTCACTGGGCTTTTTTGAATGTGTTGGTGCAATGTCTAAAGTTAGGGCCTATTAACTATTAATTCAGCCATTTTACAGTTTGTCAGTCTGTTCAATATATTAAATCTCGTAATTGGTCATTTATGACCTGAATAAAGCCTGTTAAGGTGGGAAATGATGTTCCACAAATAAAACTGTGGGCGGACTGGTTTTCTGTCCCGTTACACTGATGAAACTGCAGATCTGAAGCTGAGGCTGAATGTAGAAATATTGGATTTATATCTTCACTGCGAAATATCACTGTTGCAAAGAGCCTTCTGCAAATGTCACCGCGCCGGTATGAAAAATACGTAGGCTAGTAAAGCTGTAATCAGTTTTAGCAGAATACTATAGAAATATCACAGGAAAACTGTAAAACATCACGCAGATATAAATATATAATTCTACAGAAAGTCCTATAGAGAGACTATAAAATAAGTAACATAGGCCTACTGTAAAGTCACTATAAACGCGACTGACATAGCCTACATTAATATTATGATAGCCTTTTTTTATAGATAAAAAAAGCATCATATTGCTGTTTCTATAGTTTCTATATTTTTCTTTCTTTCTTTAAAGTCGCCGGTCTGCTCTGACTGTCTTAAATTCCGTCAATCTGTTTTTTTTTTTTTAAATCCAAACAGCTTTTGGCAAAACTACAGGCCTAAAGCTCATTTTAAAGCATTTAGACTGTATTGTTGCAGGCTGAGACTCTCACTCTGAATTTAGATCGAATGACCTGGAAAAATGTTTATGAGGTTCATACTAGTAAAATATTACAGATGTATATTGTTGAAGGATAACGAGGCTTCTCAGGGTGTGACGTATCATCAAGCCAGTGTGTATATAATGTATACATTAGAGAGATATATAATATATAACAATATATATGGGCATGTTGTCATTTCTGTTGTTGATAAGACTAAACCAGACTATTTTAACTCAGTGTTATTATTATTTACAGCCTGGTCTCGTTTCAAATCAGACTGTTTAAAGTTTGAAACCAGCAGAGAGTCTGTAAAGAAGAATACTGGAGAATTTAGAAAGGCACACGTGACTCAGAGTCAGCATCTCTCTCCCAGAATCCACCGCGCTCAAAGATTTGATCTGTGACGTCACGCCGAGAGCCTGGATGTTCTCTCCAACTGATTTTTTTTAGATTCATGAAAGGCTTGAATTTAACATCCAAAATGTCAAATACAAAAAGAGTTACTTTTGTGTCGTTGTTTTGAAAGTGAAAATAAAAACTTTTTAAAGTGAAACATGGTTTGGAAGTGAAAAGTTTTGAAAGCAAAAATAAAAAGTTTTGAAAAGGTTTGAATGCGAAAAAGTTTTGAAAGTGAAAAAAGTTTTGAAAGTGAAAATATGTTTTGAAAGTTAAAGAAGTTTTGACAGTGGAAATAAAGTGTTTTGAAAAGGTTTGAGAGCAAATCAAGTTTGAAAGTGAAAAAAGGTTTGGAAGCGAAAAAAAAGTGAGAAAAAAAAAGTTTTTAAGGTGAAAAATAAAAGTTTGAAGTGGAAAAAAAGATTTTCAGTTTTGGATTTTCCATGAGACAGAATGAGGCAGAAATCACAGACTGCTGAGTGAAATCAGATCGACCGGCTGAACTGGAGAACCGGCCAATCGTAGACGAGGTGACGTCACCTCCAGGTATTTATAGTTTGATATGAGAAAATGTTTCAGGATGTAAAACATCAGCGGTAAACGTCAGGTTTTGGTGTCAGTCCCTCAGAATCAAAGAGCGAGGGCTTCTTTCTAGAGCCGCCATTTTGCACCGAGAGACGTTCAACAATCATACAGGGAGAAATCCATCGTAGAAGAGGAGAGAGACCAGTTTCTCCACCCACAGGAGCAGGAGAGAGACCAGTTTCTCCACCACAGGAGCAGGAGAGAGACCAGAATGCACTGCAGCAGCAGGAGAGAGACCAGAATGCACTGCAGACACTGTTGTTGGTGTGAAATATGTCTTCTTCGATGGATTTTTTGTCATCTGAACAACCGAGCTCCATACATCCTTCTCTCTCCACTCTCACTTTCTCTCAACTGTGAAAACTCACCAGGCTACACTATCACTACCGCTCAGCGCAGAGCACCTCCTCTCTAGGGGTTGTCGAATGGCATTCTGGGAAAAGTAGGAAATTACTAACTGCAATAGAAAGGCAGGTTGAGGGAAAGTGGGTTCACCAAATAAGTAAATCACAACACTTTATCACTAAATAACGCCTGAAATGTATTGAACATCATATTGATTATAGGCTATCTAACAGTTGAAGTGGATCTGAGGGGGTTTTCCCTTTAAAGAAGCGGGTTTAGACCCGAACACCTGAGCAGGTGTGTGGAGGTGTGACGCAGCATCCGGGAGGCGGAGAGTCCGGTTCACAGCCTCGCCGGTCGCTGTGTGTCTCCATCGGGTCGCAGGTCGCCTTGGAGCGAGCAGCTGGTGTCTTCAGCCCCGCGGCAGACCTCCTCCTCGGGTCGCAGATCTGTTGTGTCCCAACATTTAGAGGCGGAGTGCGGTGCGTCTGTCAGCTCAGCTCCGCCCGCCGCCGGCCGCTGCTGCTGCTGCTGCTGCTGCTGCTTCCTTACCGCTTGACAGAGTGTAAAACAACTTTCCTCTCGGCGACGGGAACCGAGACGCTCAATCACCGTCACTTAGCAGGCCGAGGGCAACACTTCTCCTCCACTCTCAAAATATACAGCTATAGTGATCCTATGGTGAATTTTAGGAGGATACTATACAGATATCACAGCAAAACTGCTAATTACAGCTAAATAATATCCTATAGGAGTGTTAAAGTGATACTATAGGACATAAAAATACTATAAAATACAAAAAGATCACTATAAACTCACTATTGAGTACCACCGATACGCAATAAGGAATATTATAGATAAAGATACCATAAATCCTGTACTGAGTACCATAGACACACTAAGAGATCCCTATAGTAATTTTATAAGAATAGTAATATCATTGGATCATTGTATTTAAAAATACCATAAAGTAAGTTCACTAAGCTCAACTCAAGTCCCTATAAGAATATTTTAGAGATACTTTAGCAGATACTGGATTCCATAGCCTAAGTACAACTACTATAAACAACACTATAAGTTCCTATAGTTATTATTATAGAATAATATTATAGAAATATTATAGTGATACAATAGGGGATTAGAAAACTACCATAAAGTAGAATAAGGTCACTATAAACTCACTATTAAGCGCCACAGACACATTATAATGCCTATAGGAATATTATAGTGATACCATAGGAGATTGAAAATAGCCTGAAGTACATTAAAGTCACTATAAACTCACTATTAAGCACCACAGATACACTTTATGTGCCTATAGGAATGTAATTGGAATATTATGGTGACGCCAACGAGATTAAAAAACACTGCAAGTTCCAATAGGAATATGGTAGTCATACTATAGCAGATAAAAATACAATAAAGCAGCCAACATTAAAGTTACTCTAAACTCACTATTGAGTATCCTAGGTTGTAAACCCCTATATGAATATTATAGGACTATTAGGCCTAATACCATAGGAGATTAAAAAAATACCATAAAGTAGGCTACAGTAATGTCACTACATAAGGTAACACTTTACATTAAGTGTTCGTTAACTAATGTTAACTAATGCATTTACTAACATGAATTAAACATGAATAACAACATTAGCAAAGATTAGATACACATGAACAACTGAATTAATTAACGTTGTTATACATGTTTATTAATGCAAATGCAAATTTGGTGTGTAAAGTCTTAATGTATAGGAATATTACAGGAATATTATAGGGATATTATAGGAATATTATAGGAATATTATAGTGGTTTTGAATTGCAGCAGCAGTAGTGTTTAACATGTAATCAGACAAACCAGCCTCTCATTCTGATCTCCAGTCAGTTTTACTGGTTCGTGCTGGTGTGTTGTTTTTTTTTTACTGGGACCAGTCTTGGGTCAGTCTTTTTTGGGGTGATGACGTCACGCCTCCACCGCCCCTCCCCGGAACAACATGTCCCGAGCTCGAGCCCAGGCAGGCCCACATTACATCACACGGATCGTTTTGGGGGCGACTGGACTGATATAACAGACCCCCCCCACCCCCACCCCCCCCCTCCTCCTGCCCCGCCCCGCCGCGCTGCCCCGGCTGACAAAACAAGTGACTGGACTCATGCGCCGCACTGACCTAAATTCCCCAACGCTTCTCTTAAAGCTGCAGCGGCACAGTAATGAGAAGTGATGAAGGTATGAATTATTATACAGTAGATGTTTTTCTATTTTACCAAGGACTTCCATTCACTAAACCCTAATTTAATATTATTTACCAGCGAAGAACCCCAAAACCCGCTGATATCCACTCAGTTCTTGGGACAAAGTGGAGAAACGACTGATGACTGGAAATATATTATTATTATGTTTTGGTCAGTATGATAAATAATTACTCTTACGTCACCAAACTATCAGCTCAGAGGCAATATCAGTCCTGATGCTCCCTGATGAGATTTAATTGGTTTAGATTTGGCTTCCAAATACATTTCTGATCATTTTTACTCCATCTTTACTCTCTGTTATGATCAAAACTATAAAAATCAAATTTGAGGATTAAAGGATGAAGAGAACCAAACCTTACCTGAGCACCACGCCATTAAAATAGACCATAAAGTAGCCTATAATAAAGTCACAATGAACTTAATATTGAGTAGACACTCAAATCTCTATATGAATATTATATGAATATTATAGGAGATTAAAAATACCATTAAGCATGATGGGCTCACCATAACGTCACATTGTTGAGTACCATAGACACATTATAAGTCACTATACGAATATTATTAGTATAAAAGTCACTATTGGATTCCATAGACACGCAGTACAGTTCCTATAGGAAAAGGCCTGTTATAGTGATAATATAGGAGATTAAAAATACCATGAAGTACAATAACCTCACTATAAACTCATTATTGGGCCCAAAATTTGTCGACAATAAAATAATATTATAAGAATCATATAATAACCTAATAATAAACCTGATAATTAGCTGGTGAATCGATAAGATTTCGGGGTAAAAAGAATATTTGGCCCAAAATAATCAGACTAACCAACCTGCGGTTTTTAAGGAAAACGTTCATAATGATTGGGGGGGGAATCCTCATCATGCTGTGATGATAAAACAATAAAAACTAGAATGATTTCCAGTGTTAATAAGTCTGTTAAACTAACTGCTGATCTTTACACTCTGAGTTAAACTGTACAGGTTTCATTTCAGCTCTCTCTGGATCAAACATATTATGGGATGGCAGCAGCTCTGTTTCCTCTCACTGCACCAGCGAGACTGAAACAAAACTAAAACTACAGGAGAGAGAGAGAGAGAGAGAGAGAGAGAGAGAGAGAGAGAGAGACTGATGAAGTGAATCCTGATCTGAAGATAAACACTGAAACGCAAATCCATGAATTAAAAGAGGTCTCAAACAGCCAGAAGTCTCCATTTTTAAAGCGGAAGGAAGTTCAGTAAAACTCGACTGAGCTTCTAAAGACGCAGAGCGAGAAAAAAATCTATTATCTTCGTTTGAGGAAATAATAAAGAAATAATTTTGATTCATCCTCCTGTCAAATTAACACTGACGATTAGGCTGTGGACATATGAATTATAGATATTTGTATTTATTTTACTAGAGCTATGTTGTCAGTATCTGGATCAAGTGGAACTCTGATGCACACACACACACACACACACACTGATAGTAAAGCAGGTGGGTCACGTGACCACACACACGGTGCCAGCAACAACACGTGTGGATATTATGGGATGTGGAGATCCGGTCAGGTCTCTATAGATTTGCAAACCCATTGATTTCCAAAGTTAATTTCGGATAAAAGCGCTGTTACATGACGGATTAGAAACGCTCGCACTCCTGAAATAATACACGAGTAAGAAAGTCACAGAGTTAGAAAAGGCAAAAGTGGCAAAAAAGACGCTCATATAAGAAAACTAAAATAAAAGTTTAAGAGTAAAAACGTCACTCCTAAAAGTCCTAAAATGTCCTGGTAAAAAGAAGTCGCTCATAAAACCTCTGAGAGAAAAACATGAGTAAGAAAGTCGCTCTCCTAAACTTGTAATAAGAGTAAAAGTCACTCATAACACTTACGAGTAAAAAAGTCAAACTCATAACAATGCTAAATGAATAGGTTATAGATTATATGAGTAAAAAAGTCTAACTAAAATAACACGAGTTAAAAGTCACTCTACTTGAACTCCTAAAATAAGAGTAAAAAAAGTCAAACTCATAACAATCCTAACATAATATAGCTCAGGCCTATAAGAGAAAAAAGTAACTACTAACACTCCTAAAATAGCCAAATATATGAGTAAAAAAGTAATAAAACTTCTAAAAATAATACATGAGTTGGAAAGTCGCACTGCTAACGTTTCTAAGAGTAAAACGTCATAATACTCATAATACTCATAAACTAATAGTTAAGACTACAAAAGTCACTCATGAGACTAAATAAATAAAATAATACTTCAGAGGAAATTCTCACTCTAAAGTAATTTCTAAAATGAAAGTAAAAAAGTCAAACTCATAACAAAATAGCCTATAGTCTCATAAAACTTCTAAAATAATACACAAGAAGAAGAAAGTCACTCTTAAAACGTCTCATGAGTTAAAAAAAAAAAAATCCTAAAACTCCAGTAAAAAAAAAAAGTAAAACTCCTAATAGGCCAAATTCTAAAATAATAGGCTACATCAGAGTAAAAAGCCACTCATAAAACTTCTAAAATAACACATGAGTAAGAAAGTAACTCATTACACTCCTAAAATAATACTTAAGAGTAAAACGTCACTCAAAATACTCCATAAAACCTCTAAAATAATACAGAAGAGTAAAAGTTACAGCGAACCACGAATCCATTAAAATCACCTTTACATTAACTTCCATTCATTCACCCCTTGATTCATGAAAAATCCCCTTAAAATGAGTTAAGGGAGTTATTAATGGAGCAGACCCCGTCTAACCCCCTTAATGTTGGACTGCTTACTTTCTAATATAATGAAGAATTCAGGGAGACAGAAACTTTCCATTAATAACGCATTAATAACTCATTAATAACCTTGAAAGCCATAAACCCGTGAATAAATCCCTTAAAAAACCATGATAGGCTCCTAACCCTTAGGCTACTTTTTTTTTTAAAGCTATTATTATTTTTTTTTAACAAGGTTATTTTTAATGGATAATGTTTAAGTGGAGAAATGAAGGACTTTGTTTGGTGTCCGGAGTGTAGAGTCACATTTACAGAAGTCACGTGTTTATTTTAAGGCTTTCCACTTCGTCAGCAGTATTCTCCTGGTTATTAACCCACATAACGCTTATTCAAAACCAAACTTTTCATTTTTCATCCTTTTAATCAAGTTAGTTTTTCCGAAAACATACAGCAACGAAACAGACAGTACAGACTTCATACAGCTAACAACAAAAGTGCAAAAACCTTGAAAAGAAATTTACAAAAACAAAAACAAAAAAAAAATGAAAAAAGTGACATCGAGAAAAATCCGCTGCCGTGACATGAAGAGACCCGGATGGTTTTACTGGTTTCTGCTGGAACTCAACCTGCTTCTACTGCCAGGCTCTACTGCCAGCTTCTACTGTACTGACTGAATGTTTTGGGGTTTTAATATTTGAACATTTGAACATGATGAGGCTCCAAAGCGACCTGCTGCTGTCTGAGTCAATAAAGCTCTGTAGTGTGTGTGTGTGTGTGTGTGTGTGTGTGTGTGTGTGTGTGTGTGTGTGTGTCTCAGACTGTTTTATGTGTGTATGTGTGTGTGTTAACCTAATGTGTGTATATGTTATAATGTGAATTATATGTGGTTTGTGTGTTGTCAAAATGCGCCTATGTGTGTTTTGTGTGTTACTATCTGTGTGTGTATTCGCCTATTTTGCTATTTTGTGTGTGTGTGTGTGTGTGTGTGTGTGTGTCCAAGGTCGTCGTCAGTTTGGTCGGAGGTTATATAAGTTCCTCCACTGTAAAAAATCACAGTGAAAAATAAAAAAAATAAAAAACTCCAGCCAGCTTCAGTTTGCTGTTTTAAATCTTCAGATAAATCAACAATTTACTGTTTTATATTCAGAAAAACATGAAGAGTTCATTTCCAAAAAGGCCGAGGAATTCTCTGCTGGAACAAAATCTGACCTGATGTTTATTATTCAATTAAATCAAATAAAACTGGATCTGACTGCAGCCTGGTGATGCTGTTTGTTTCAGTAAAGCCTCAAGATGGCTGATAACTGTAATAATATTCATTAATATTTAACGCCAGCAGTCATTTTATCATTTTGAGTTGGTGTCATTTTTTTTTTTTTTTTTCAGATGTTGGATTCAGGCCTGAAATCATTTTGGAATCAAACTCTTCTTCCAGTCTCCGCCTCATTTTGCTGTTTGAACTGAACTGTGATTCAGATTCAGAGGATTTCACGCGCCTGCTCCCATTTTCATTTTCATCTATTTTTATATTTGTGCACTCAGCTGTTTTTTTTTTTGTAAATTCAA
>NC_136011.1:28788420-28795698 GCF_048128805.1 Centroberyx gerrardi
ATCTAAAAATAATTTCTTAGTTAATGTTAGTTTACAGAGTTGTTTATGAATAAAAGCTGTATATAATTATCCGCAGCTCTGTAAAATAGTATTTTCTGGCCTTTTAAGCCTTATAATGCCTGTGAGGAAACTGGAAATAAATAATCTGCTTCTAGATAATAACTACATTTGTATATTAACTGTAAAACATATGAGCAAACACTGAGTTGTGTGATCGCTGTTTGTTTTTACCTCCTGCAGATTTGTATGACAACAGAGGTGAAATCCAGATTACACACACACACACACACACACACACACACACACACACACACACACACACAGGTCTACTTCATTCAATCTGGTGCCCCCCGCAGCACATTAACCCTCTGCAGTGTTTTGTGCCAGATGGTGTTTCTGTACAGAGTTGAACCCTGAACCCCGCTGCGTTCGGGCTGCGTTCAACAGCCAGCATGTTCTGATCGGTTTATCTGGACTCTGCAGTGTTTCCTGCTTTAGTTCAGTTGGTTTGTCCAGGTGAGAACAATGACCTTTGACCTCTGGTGGCACAGAGAGTCTCAGTCCTCTAACAAGAGCGGTGCGGTTCGTTAATCCAACCCGACTACAGGAAACCACCCCGAAACACAAGGGATTATGGGTAGAAGGAGACGGAAAGCCTAGCAGAACAAAATGAAGTCTAGACTGATGCTCAGCTGTTTCTTCATGTGTTCTGAACTGGTATGAACACCACAGAAGAAGAGACAGACAAGTCCATCACTCCACCACTTTATCCATCCTTCCCTCGCTTCCTAGCCTCCTTCTTTTCCTCCTTCCATCACTCCCTTCCTCCCTCACTTTATTGTTTATCCTTTCCTCACTCCGATCCATGTCTTCCTCCCTTTATCCATCCTTCCCTCGCTTCCTATACCATCTGTTTTTGACTTCATCCATCCTTCCCTCCTTTCCTCACCCCCTTCCTCCCTACCTAATCTTATCCATCCTTCCCTCACATCCTACCCTCTGTTCTTCACTTTATCTATCCTTCCTCTACCCTATCTCCCACACTCAGTCATTCAGTTATTTCCTCATTTCCTTGGTCTCTTCATCCATCCCTGTATCCATCCTTCCCTCCTTTCCTCCCTATAGCTTCCTATTTCCTTCACTCCCTCTTTCCCTCCCTTCCTTCCACCTGTCCTCCCTCCTTCCCCCCCTTCTCTGGCTTCCTTTTTTTCTTGCTCCCTATTTCTCTCCCTCCAACTTTTCCTCCTTCTCTATATCCATCGTACCCTCCCTCTCTCGTTACCTTCCTCTCCTCCTCTCCTTGTCTCCTCTCCTCTCCTTCTCTCCTCTTCTCTCCTCTCCTCTCCTTCTCTCCTCTCTCCTCTTCTCTTCTCTCCTCTTCTCTCCTCTCCTCTCCTCTCCTCTCCTCAGCCTGCATCGCCCCCTGGGGGAAATGTAATTTAATTTTTTATTTTTCATTCAAATGTTTTCTTAAAGGGAAAACATGCGTCACAAAGAATCTGAAAGAAAATCTACCATAAAAAGAATTTTGTTTGTGTTGTTTGTCTCCATTTGGATGTTTACACTGTGACTTTTACATTATTCTATAGTCAGTATCGCACAGTCTGGGCCGTCATGCTGCTTTTCATGGTCACTCACCATGTTATAAATCTACTGCATGTTGTACTGCCTGAATACACACAGTGAATATCACAGTATCTGGTCAGCTAACCCTCACTGTCTTGTTGTAAACACATCTGCTCTCTAAAGAGGCTTTTCAGAAGCATTACAGACAATGCCCCCCTGGCGGCCATGTTGGAAGAACACTATATAATTCCAGAGCAGCTGCCGATTCAGATTTGTTGAAACTTTGTCAAAACTACAAACAACATGGTCGACTTTTCTTGTGAGGTTTGCTGTTTCAGTAAGGCAGGAAAAAACGGTGGAGAAGAAATAATTTTACTGACTTCCAAAAATCAAAGGAAAAAATCCAAAACGATTGTTAGAATAAGAAGACGATGATGGATCGCCTCAATCAATAATCAATCGTACAGACATGAGTCTGCTCAGATGAGTTCAGATCTGCTGAGTCATTTTAACTAGCTAGAGCTGGAAACAGAGTCCTTGCGCAAAACAGTTAGCCTATGTTTATTTTTGGTGCGTCGGCTAATATGGATAATCTTGAAATAAACAAACCCGCGCTCTGTTTCTTCTTATTTCATTTTTCTTTCTTTTGGCAGAGACATTTCGGCTGCCAAGAAGAGTCGACAAGAAATCTGACTCAATTCAAGAGAGAAATGTCTGAATGATTGCTAGCATACACAAGAGCATCTGCTGCTTTTGTTGCTTAGCAACACAAAAGACGCGTTTCATTTGTTTACACAGCTGTTGGTTTACCTAGCGTTAGCTAACCTAGCTAGCTAGCTACCAAGATTGGTAACTAAGTCAAAGGCGTTAGCATGACTGCAATGTTACTTGTCTAAATTTTGACAACAGTTGCTATTTTTCTTAACGCTAACCAGATAACACTTTCTTATTTTAAGGAGCATAAAAGACAAACCGAAACAGGTGTCATACATTTTTTTATATTGACACTCTGTCCGGACCAGATTAGTATTAACGTTGGTAATGTAATTTAGTACATTACATGTCAGTGAGAGAGTTTTTCATGTAGTCATAGAGGTTAAAGAACACTTTAAGATTGTATGAAATATTCAGAATTAAAAGAACTTTTTAAGAACCACACTGGGTTCTTTATTTCAGTTCACCACTTTTTTATTTCATCAAATTTATTTATTTAACCTTTATTTTACCAGGCAAGTCACTTCACAACAAATGATCTTTCACACGTACGGCCCGGCAGACCAGAAGGTTCTGTGGTTAGGGAAGAAGCACAGAGCCGGTGCAGAACCTCCTCCTCCTCCGCTGTAACCTGATGAAGCTCCACAGTGGAACAGTTTGGCGGTGGTGTCAGTTTTTCCGCTGGCCCGCTCGCCACCAGCTGCACAGATTATGGCAGTGTTGCCAAAACAGCACAAGTATTTATGAGCAGCTTTTAAGTGCTAGATTATCGTGTTTCTGGACTCACAGAACATGAACTTGGCTGACTCCTCGCTCCCGGCCGCCTATCATAAGCCACGGAGGAGAAGGGGGGGGGGGGGGGGGGGGGGGGCTGGGATTCACAGCCTGATGTAACCTCCAAGCTTCAATTTTACTTTTTTTTTTTTTTTTTACAGTAGATAACCCTCTCTCTAATGTAGGTCCTTTACTGAGCACCCAAAGGCTTAGGACTGAGCAGAGCCTTGTTTCCCGAAAACGATCGTTCTCGGAGGTAAAGAGTGGTTTTAAAGATCCAGTGCAATGATTTCACCTCAGTCAGGAAATGTTTGATGTTGATTTCTAACACAATGAGCATCATTTCTTACAGTGTTTGATAGTTAGATGTACAAAGCTTGTAGGACTGAGTGAGAGCCGAACCTTCCACTGACATCATTTACACCAGGAAGTAGATTGTAATTCAAAATCTGTTTGATTCTGTCGACAAACAGGAGGAGAGTTTTTCAGTTATAATAATATTTCGGAAAAACCTCACAAACTAGGCGGATGTTATGATCATCTCAGCCTTAAGCTGCTTTTGGGAAACGAGGCCCAGGTGAATCCAGGTGAAGCTCTGATCTCTTATTGATTTCACCTGTTAAATCAGTCATGAAGGAGAGGAGAAGCTTAAAGAAGGAGGGTTCAACCTTCAACTGAGACATGGACTGTGTAAAAGGGGGTGAAACTCAGTATGATGGAAGGTGGTCTGATGTTTCAAACCCTGGAACCAAGTTAAATTATTGGCACTGCATTGTAAAAATGAGAAATAAGTAATAAGTAGCTGTCACTGGAAAAAACCAACCAGGTTTTCTCAGTTCGAGTCCTAAGAGTCCTCAGTTTAAAACACAAAAAGGTAACTGAGATGAAATTCACAAGTGAGAATATTTTAATTTAAAAACAGTAAAGCATCATCCAAAATGAATGCAATGTAATGCCATTAAATCATTAATGTCCATATAAAATAATAATATCACCACCACCTACACATGTACATAGTAACTCTAAATGGGCCGAGCAAGGCATTAACACTGGCAGGGTTACGGGTTCAACTCCCTCTGGGACCAGCCGCTCTAAAAATGTATGCAACCTTGATACGGTGAGGCACTTTGTATAAAAGCATCCATCAAATTGCATTCTCTTCAGTATACAGTGTGTGTGTTGTGGTTCATAAGGTCTCATTTCTGTTGTATGTACATGTATTGTACTTTGAGAATAAATTGATTCATATTACCTTTGTGTGGTTAATGTTTGATAAGATCCAAACACAAGTTCCTCTCAACTTCCTCTTCTATCACTGTCTTTTAGCTAATGTAAACTATTTTCTGAATATTTTTTACAGGTCTCCTATTATAGGAACTCCAACTTTCCTCCGTTCCTATACATATATGATCAAAGATGTTTACATTTTTGAAAATCTGTCCAATCAGACCAGTTTGCAGCATTTGAATTGGAAAGCCTCCACTCAGCAGGTTTAACTCATTTTAATTAGATAGTGATGGAGAGTCGACTCCAAAAGAGTCGATTCTCCGTTCCATCATGTCGATTCTGAGAATCGATTCTACTAATAAACAGAATTGGAGTCGACTCCTGTTGGAATCTTGACTCCAAACTCTGGAATTGAGGAAAATGTTTAATTTCAGGGTTAGGGTTAGGGTTTATTAAATCTGATTTAGGCCTATCTATACTAATCTGTGTTCGATTGCCTTGGTCTGATCCATTTCACAAGTGGGGAGGGGGGAGGGAGAAACTCAAAGCTCATTGGTTGAATGCCAATGGGCGTAAAACTTAAATTTTTGTGTTGATTTTCATTTGGAATCAGAATCGATTTAGAATCGATTCCATCTCTAGAATTAGAGGAGCTGCTGCTGTCGGCCAATCAGGGTCCAGTATTGTGACGACTCAGTCTTCACATTCATTCAGTTTAACTCATTCAATTCAACTTTGAACTAAACTACATTTATCTGCAGAACATCATGAAGAACTTTATTCTGATCCAGAGCCAGAGGAGATTTGAAAACAAAATCATGAAAAGTGAATAATATGGAGCTTTAATATATTGTGTTACAGTTTGTTGGTTTCCTCGATCGCGGCTTCATCATTTTACGAACCAACTATTTCAAGTAATTCATCGATAGTTTGTACCCAGCTATGATGAGATTTGACAGTGTGTCTGTGGGTATGGAGGATTACAGACGATGTTTTTCAAGCATGAGCTGCCTCTCCAACATGTGTTTGACCTCTGTGGCGGATATTCGGTTGACCTCTGTCATTGCGGGTTCGGGGTTCTGCGATACTAGCCGCCGCCGCCGCCGCCGCCGCCGTCTCGTCGTCTGCTGCTGCTGCTGCTGTTTGTCCACCGATGCTCTGGATTTCCAGGATCGCCGACGCTCTCGCTGAACGTTTGCCAAAGACCCCTCGACCTTTTTTTCCTCTTCAGGTGGCCGCTAAGCATCTGTCAGCCCGCCCGATTCCTAACAAACCGTGACAGATATGACAGCATCATCGGCGAACGGCTTTATATTCGCTGCCGCACGGGCGCGTACCGGCCTGACGTGATCCGCCCAAACAGGCTCAGAGTTTAAACCAAACAGTTTTAGGAGGAGGAGGAGGAGGAGGAGGGGTGGAGGAAGAAGTCTTGGTGGAGAAACGGGGACAGAGGAGGAAAAGTTTCTGTCAAAGCGAGTTAGCGTGAGGCGGCGGTACTGTACCGCAGCGACGCGCTCGTACAGTGCGGCGGGGAACTGGGTCCCGCTCCGCCATGTTGGCGATATTACAGCCGGAGCCGTTACACCAAGCAACGCCAAACTAAATCAGGCTGACTCGCCGGCAGCTTCGGGGTCAGCATGAGTTTAGAGCTATTAATAGCACCGGGTGTTAGGGACCCCCCCCTCCCCAACACACACACACACACACACACACACACACACACACAGTCATCGCTCCTCCCATACCACACCACACGCCACTGCACACACACACACACACTTACTGAATATACACACAAGTACATTCATACGCATACATACACTCCCCCAAGGCAGAGATGCACTGCCTCTTTCCTTTCACTCACACACACACACACACACACAGACACACACACACACACAAAACAATGCAGAAAGGTATGTATGAACAAGGACACACAAACACACACATCCGACATTGAGAGAATGAGGAGGAGGAGGAGGAGGAGGAGGAGGAGGAGGAGGAGGAGGGCAGGCTTGGTTGGCACGGCGACAGATTTCCCATGTTGCCATGGGGCAGAGAGACGAAGCTTCCGTTACAAATCAAAACATTCGGTTGATTTCATTCTGGGATGTTTTTCCTCCTTTTGCTCTCTCCTTCTCCTCCTCCCTGTTTCCCTCTTCCTCCCCTCCTTCCTCCTCCTCCTCCCCCCCCCCCCCCGCCCCCCCCCTCTCTCTCTCTCTCTTGTGTTTGGGATGCTAACACACTGACCCTACATTGGCAAAACAGTGATGAAATCGGGGCTTGTGTGTGTGTGTGTGTGTGTGTGTGTGTGGTGGGTGGGGCCTGGTGAGAGGGTGTGTATGAGGGGGGAGGGGTTTTGGGGTGCTTGTGTGTGTGTTTGTTATGAATATGCATATTTGTGCACATGAATGTTTGCATGTGTGCATGTATATGTGTGTGTGTGAATGTATTGTGTGATTAGCATGTGGGCAAAGTGTGTGTGTAACATTGTTGGACAGCAGTGCGTTAGGGTTAGGGTTAGGGTTGTATGTGTGTGTGTGTGTGTGTGCATGCAAACATTCATGTGTAAATAGGAAAAAAAAGATGGGAGACACGACTTTGAGCAGACAAAGCACATAAAACATGAGTCTCTCACTCTTTTTCACCTATTTACAATTATTGGTAAACATTATTTTCTTCGTTCCATCATCATAAGTTTCCTCCGACCGGATTTCGGTGTTCCACTTGTTCAGACTGAAAGGTTTAATAAACATAAAGAAAGAGATTCACTTCAAAACAATTCAGCAGCAGGACTAGTTTTTTATATATAGTCAGAATCTGCTTTGTCGGCGTTCCTTTATGTGCTAGAAGTGATTTTCAGACTGTTCCTCCAGACAACGGCAGTGAATGGAGAGAGAAAAAAACACAATTCTCCAGTCTGCTCTACCGGAGCAACAGATCACAGAATCACTGATTTGGGGGTTTTATCATGGAGGAAGAGACACAACACAAGAC
>NC_136011.1:28795898-28803398 GCF_048128805.1 Centroberyx gerrardi
GTAGAAAACAGACAGCAAGACAGAGTAGAAAACAGACAGCAAGACAGAGTAGAAACAGACAGCAAGGCAGAGTAGAAAACAGACAGCAAGGCAGAGTGGAAAACAGACAGCAAGACAGAGTAGAAAACAGACAGTAAGTCAGCATAAACAGACAGCAAGGCGGTAAAAAACACAGCAAGGCAGTAGAAACAGACAGCAAGGGGGTAAAAAAACAGACAGCAAGGGAATGAAAAACAGACAGCAAGGGGGGAAAACAGACAACAAGTGGGTAAAAAAAACAGACAGCAAGGAGTACAAAACAGATAACAAGGTGATATAAAACAGACAGCAAGGCAGTAGAAACAGACAGAAAACCAACAGAAAATAGACAGCAAGGCGGTAAAAACAGACAGCAAAGCAACAGAAAACACTACAGACAGTCAATGCAAGGCAAAATCATACAGTACAGCCAGGCAGCAAGACAGACAGTCAGTCAGAGAGACAGCCAGGCAGCAAGACAGACAGTCAGTCAGAGAGACAGGCAGGCAGCAAGACAGACAGTCAGTCAGAGAGACAGGCAGGCAGCAAGACAGACAGTCAGTCAGAGAGACAGGCAGGCAGCAAGACAGACAGACAGTCAGAGAGACAGGCAGGCAGCAAGACAGACAGTCAGTCAGAGAGACAGCTTGCTCGAGTCAATTAACCAGGCAGGGACAGGAAGTGATGCGTTTTACGTTTCTGGTTTGTTTGTAATCAACAGAAGAAGGAGAAGAAGAAGAAGAAGAAGAAGAAGAAGAAGAACTGGGTAGTTAGCATGAGCAGTGATAGCCACCATGGCTGAACAGACAGGAGAATAGAGAAATTCAAACTGCATCAACAGAAAATCCAAGCTCCGCCCACACTGTTTGATTGACAGGTGATCTGTGGGAAGAGCAGCAGTGACACCACAGTGAGGCTGAGGGACAGAGCAGAGGATCTGGTGTATTTCCACTTGAACCATCATCAGTCCACTGAACAGTTTCCACTCTACAACAAACACTCAGCAGGTTTCACCCTCTGGCTCCCAAACTGTCCATGGATCAAACTCTTTTAAAGAGGGTCAATCTGTCTGTCTGTCTGTCTGTCTGTCTGTCAGTCTGTCTGTCTGTCAATCTGTCTGTCAATCTGTCTGTCTGTCTGTCTGTCAATCTGTCTGTCTGCCTGCCTGTCTGTCTGTCTGTCTGTCTATCTGTCTGTCTGTCTGTCTGTCTGTCAATCTGTCTGTCTGTCTGTCTGTCTGTCAATCTGTCTGTCTGTCTGTCTGTCTGTCTGTCTGTCTGTCTGTCTGTTTGCCTGTCTGTCTGTCTGTCTGTCTGCCTGCCTGTCTGTCTGTCTGTCCTGTCTGTCTGTCTGTCTGTTTGCCTGTCTGTCTGTCTGTCTGTCTCACACATTAACAACAGCAGCAAACAGCTGTTTTGTTCTGTTGACATCCTGATGTGTGCAGCTGTAACTGCACAAGACATTTCTTTTAAACTTGACAGTTTTATTCACATTTAGCAGCTCCAAGCTGCTGTTCCAAAATGAAATATTCACCATTTGAAAAATGTGACACGTACTTTTACTAAATGATTGGAAGCAAAAAATTAAAACAAGATAAATGTTAAAGCTGAAATGTGTGATCTTCCCATTTTCCCCTCTTTGTCTATTTGAAATGATGTTCAGAGCAAAGAGGGTGCAGCAGCCATGTTGCTCACCGGTAAACAGGTCCCACCTCAGTAAAAATGGCGTCCTCGGACCAAGTCATTTGACTTTAAATATGAGTGGAAGATAGGAGTTTTGCTATTGAAACGTCTTCTCAGGGCAAAAACTGTTATGATTGGTTCAGTCAGGTGACCAATCAAAAGAGAGAGGAGGCGGGCCAAGAGCTGCATCTCAAAGACAGAGGTGAGTTAGCTAACACAAATGTTTTTTATTTGTAGGTATTTCATTCACAATTTATTAACGTTCCTGTTAAATAGAAAGAGACAGGTGCTCAGGTGTAACAGTTTACTATGTAAACAAGTTAGCTGTTAGCTAGTAGTTGCTAACGTTAGCTGGTGTGGTCACGGCCACAGAGATCAGTTACACACAGCCAGCTACATATTGTTTTCTCACAGTTTGTGTGCTAGCTAACGTTAGCTGGCTACATAGCATAGTTAGTTTTATATAACTTGTTTTAGGCAGAAATAAACACCTTCACCTTGCTTTTACCCCGGTGTGAAGGTTTGTCTCTCTGTCTTGTCCTATCTGCCCCGAGCACAGTGGGCTGTAAGACTCATGCCTGTTCTGGGGTCAGATTTATTTACAGTAGGCTTTAAGACTCATGCCTGTTCTGGGGTCAGATTTATCACCGAGCGGCCAAACCCTCAGGTCAATGTTGAAGTCGATCCTGAAGTCCAGCAGCAGCAGTTCCTCTATCGTCCCCTAGAGTCCGGCTCCAAAAAGACTCCAAACCGCTCCAAACTTTACTTCTGATAAAAATATAAACTCAAATACATTTTTTCCACAAGAGGTTTTGGCCTCAGCAGCTAATTTCACTTCTTCTAATGTGTGTCCTTATGGAGATTTTCAAAATAATTGTGTCATTAACATATATAATGGATATAAAACAGGGTCGCTTGTCCGATTACGACCTTGGCTCCGCCCTCCGCCTCTCTTCGGTTGCTCTGGCCACGATCTGCAGGCTTCAGAAGACGATGGGTTACGCGCTCCATCTGTTTTTACAGTCTATGGTTTTCACCCAACGACAGCGATAAGTGTGTGTGTGCTGCACAGCAAAATTGTCAGTGTTACTTTAACTCTGAGAGTGAAACTCAAACCGGTGCCAGCGTCTCTGTGTGTTTCTCCACCCATCATCTAACCCGCCCAGAGCCTCGTCCGCTCTGCAACTCTCCAACCAACACTGAAAGATGCTGCCATCACACTTTTTAATGAGTCACACACACACACACACACACACACACACTTGAGTAACATATGTAACAATTTGCACATATACTGTACATACATATTCTCTCATAAGGAACATGCTGCTTTGCACATATGTTGTACGTACAAAGTTTATATTTGAATCGGTATTTCTTTCATTTTTTATTCTTCTAATTTCACTTATGTACTTGAATTTGTGCTTTGCTTTGTATAAATCTATCTATCTATCTATCTATCTATCTATCTATCTATCTACAAACACTGGAAAATTTGCTGTGTGTGTGTGTGTGTGTGTGTGTGTCAGCATGCATGTGAACCACAGCACTCTGTTGTATTTCCATATTTCATAACACAGTGAAGACGGGCAGGTTTGTGACAGGGAAAGGCAATCGCTCCAAACTCCTCATAAACGGCTGCATGAAAACACCGGAGACGCTTCTGAAATATAGATTATGGCCGCGGTGAATTATGCATCGTAGCGTGAACGTTTGCCACGTGGCCGCGGGGATCCGCCGCCGCCGCCGGGGGGGGGTACGGAGGAGAGAGTCGACACGCTCGGGTACAGTAGCTAATTTATTCATGACTGTACCGTACGGTGAAGTGGACAAACGCCGGCGCTCACATGATGCCGCAGCTCAGCGCCGCATTAGCTCCTTGACCTCCAAACCCGGGATTTAGCTCAGCGGTTTAGCACCGGTGACGCCGGGGTCGCCGGGGTCGGGGTCACGGCGAGGTCGGAGATGTTTTACCTCGTTTGACTGTAAACGTGGGAGGGAAAGGTGGAGCGTGGAGGATTTTCTGTAAAATAGAAGAAGAGGTTTGTTCCAGAGTGAGACAGAAAAGTGACACCTAGTCTGACTAAATGATCGACAGCGCAGAATTAAAATGCTTTATTGTACTTTTTTAAAGCGATGGGAATAAATGTCCTTGGTTGAGAAAATGATGAGACTTTCCCAGACTGGATCCTCCACGTTTTCCACATATTGAACTCCTCGTGTCAATGTCAAATGAATTGTGAAAATGAACATCAAAGTCACAATGAAATGAAAAATAATTTGTTCACATTGTTTCCTAATTGTCCATATCATAACTAGGGTTGGGGTTCGAAAGGATTTTATCGAATCTGAATCCAGTATCGAATCTGCTTATCGAATCCGAATCCATTCGAATCCCTTATTGAATCTTTGTAGGTAATTTGTTGGGCGCGAAACTTCTTTCACCGCCGTCCCAAAACTGTCCCAGAATCCTATTTTTAACCGTCCCAAAGTACACACTGACCATCCCAAAATATATATTATATTTTACATTATCCTTATTCATTACATTAGGCTATCATCATCCTACTATAGAATGAGGAAAACTCTGTCCGTCCGTCTGTCCGCATCCATTTTGCTCCTCAATGGGTTGGCCAATCAATCTCAAACTGCACATGGGCAGTGAGCATTGGCAGAGGCAGGGACTGACGGAGCTGATTTTTCCATTTTCCCAAATTTACACTGTTTATGCGTCTTTTTGGCAGGTCTGCGCGGAGTTGTGGCGCGCGCATCCCCGGGTACGGACTAGTTATATTATAATTATCATTATTAGTGTGTTACCTAGAGTTGTCACAGTGGTGCCATTTTTACACAGGTGGTGCTTCCCTCCTCAGCCCGGGTCATACCACGCTATCAAAGTCATGGAAGACATGGAAGCTCCGAATATGTGCGTTTGTGTCCATCCCATCCTCGTCGCCAAATGTAAATGCAAAGTTTTACTTCACCCGTTGTGGGTCAAAATGAATAAGCAAGGTTCAAGAGGCTTCTGTGGATTCTTTATTCAGACATGCATGGTTCAGTTCAGTGTTCCAGACAAGCAACAAATAAGTGACAAAAACAGGAGTTTAGGATCCACTGATATAGGTTAAAGTAAACAAAACTATAAATCTTGGCCCATAGCCAAACCCACTTGGCTCAAAACCAACCCACCAGTTCAGACTTTTAACTGCGTGTCCACCTATAGAATCACTCAAAACCACACATAACCATATATAGTACACGTACACGCATACATGCACTGATTACATCATTATGGTACGAAAGAGAAGAAAAGACACTCTACTCTGAGAACAAAGAACAGAGTGTGTTATTCATGTAAAAAGCACAATATCCATTTTATTTCTTACATTGTTCATTGATTTTGTTGAAGTGCGGCCACACTTTCGAACTTCTGAGGCGATCTGCCATGTTCAGTCAGTCCAGTAAACAAACTGCAGAGACTCGTATGATGTCATCAGTTGCAGACGGCAGTTGTAGAAGAGAGAGGAGAAAAAAAAAAAAGATTCGATAAGAGATTCGTTAGACTCGGAGCTTAACGAATCCGGGTATTTTACCAACTTGGAACCCTAATCATAACTTATATCTATTTAACAATAAATGCCAAAAAATTACAAAGGTTTTCATTTTCTCATATTTTTATATCAAAATTCCATTGCTTTTACCTTAAAAATAGCGTGTTTTTAGTCTACTTTGTCTACTGAGTCACATGACTTGGACTCGAGTCACATGACTTGGACTAAAGTCACATGACTGGGACTCGACTCAGTTTGAATAGCTTGAGACTTGACTTGATGCATGAAGAGAAGACTTGAGACTCGACTTGACTTGGGTTCTGGTGACTTGGGACTTGACTCTGACTTGTACTTTGATGACTTGAAAAGGTTTCTAAAGTCTTGACTTGAGATCTTGTGTTTGTGTAAATGACTTAGATTGAAAGTGATGAGATTTGTTCCAGCGGACGACTGAATTTAAATTCTGTTTTCTGAATTTGTATGGAATGATTGAATTTATTGAAGTTGAAACTGATTATAGAAATCAAACTCATGATGCTCTTACCAAGTTTTTATCCTATTAAAACCATATTGCATTGAAAAGTCCTAGATATTTAGTTTTCTTTAAGATATTAAATTGATACTGGACTCTTGATTTGTTCTGACTTGACTTGCTGTTTTACATTTAGACTTGAGACTTGACATTAATGACATGGACTTGACTTGGACTTGACTTGGTGATCTACATTTAGTCACCATTGACGCCATTTTAGTTTTGTGCCGCTGTATTAAAGTTACTTCCTTTAGTTTGTTGTTAAAATGCAGATGTCAGTTTAGACTCTGTCTGCCTCAGATTACAGAGATGAACCTTTACAGAAGCTGTTTCCAGCAGGTAGATGTGTTAGCATGCTGCTATCAGGCTGCGGGAAAAGCTTCTTTGCTCGATTCTGATTGGTTGTCGGTTTCCTTTGCTTTCTCCGCCCCTTCTGTGTGAAGCAGGTAGGAGATTTAACAGGGTTTCTCACTGTATGAAACCTTTTCAGAGGTCGGCCTCCAGCTGGTTGATGCCTGGTTTATGAGCGCACACAGGATTTCCCTTCTGCAGGCTCTGAACACCGCAGACCGCAATTCACCGAAGAAGTGTGCATCACAAAAACTGTTATACACAAACGAACTAAACAAGCACCGAATAAAGACCAAAGAAGAAGAGCGTCTTGGCTTCTTTTTCTCAAAAGACTAAAAGCACATTGCTTGAGTGAAGATGATTTGGAAAATGCACGAACACATGAAGAGTTTTATATAAACACAATAAATATTCACTTGTCATAAAAGCATGAGCATCCTTCCTCACACTCCAAGACACACACACACACACACACACACACACACACAGATTAGTGAACAGCAGCATCCTGTCGCCTCTCCCTCGGCTCTGTGAGGAATCAGAAGCTCGACCAAACTCTAACACCAACTGCACAAATGTTCTTTTCCTTTGCCTCTGAAACGCTGCCGGTGGCTAACAGTCAGCTCTGAGTGTGTGTGTGTGTGTGTGCGTGTCTGTGTGTGTGTGTGTGTGCGTGTGTGTGTGTGTGTGCGTGTGTGTGTCCCCATTCTCTCTCCCACCCCCCCCAGGTTTGTGTGTATTATAGCGGCCCACTGCTCCTGTGTCCTTTGATTAAGGTCAATTTGGTAACTGGGATTGGCAACACATACTCTCTCTCTCTCTCTCTCTCTCTCTCATACACACACACACACACACACACACACACACACACACACACACAGACGCACCATCACCACCGAGCCAAGCAGCCATCCTAGACCCTCATTCATTCTCTCCCAAATTAATGCGTATATATAAATATATGATACTTTTTAATCAGTGCATATTTTCACTTTTGACAAGAGGAATGGTGAAGAGGTTCAAGTTATTTGTTATATAAGTTATATGCAAAATATCAGCACCACCTTCCTAATGTTGAGTTGCATAATTCCAAAATGCAAATTCTTTTTACAACTACCAGCTGAACTGCTTCGATTAAAACGTTCAAAAAATCCCTTCTAGCTTTTATTTCCATCATTTTTTTCCCCTCTGCACTTCCCTATCTCGCCTCTAATTCAGTGACCTGTGACCTCTGACCCTTGACTACTTTTGCTTGTAATATTGGTGAACAAACCAGAGAATAACTAATGATAATGTGTAGGATGGACAGTAATAGACCAACATAATGCAAGACTATGATAATATTGGGTATGGAATCACATTTAGG
>NC_136011.1:28808398-28815898 GCF_048128805.1 Centroberyx gerrardi
AATTAGCTAGCTATGACTTTCCCGATACAGGCCTTAAACTCTTTTTTTTTTTTTTTTTCTCACTTTGCTTCGCACTTATGCACTGCTGCACTTCTTTTAAAATTTGTATTTTACTTGATTTTATGCATCCTATGTACTACTTTATTATTATTTTACAGTGGATTTTATTTTCCATCTTATGTTATGCTCATTCTATGTCTATTTTCATGTGAAGATGCATTTTATGTATTCTATTCTCCTCTTTATCTTATTCTCACTATCATTATCAAGTTTTATGTGAAGCACTCGGTGCATGTAATTTCTCTGTTGTAAAGCACTTTGAGCTGCATTTCTTGTATGAAAGGTGCTATACAAATAAAATTTATTATTATTATTATTATTTATTAATTCAGTTTTCATGATTTAGCTTCCAACTCTCCTCTGACTCAGGATCAGAATAAAGTTCCTCATGATGTTCTGCAGGTAAATGTACTTCAGTTCAAAGTTAAACTGAATGAATGTGAAGACTGAGTCGTCACAATACTGGCTCCTGATTGGCCGACAGCAGCGGCTCCTCTGATTCAAATGAGGTAAACCTGCTGGAGTGGAGGCTTTCCAGTTCAGATGCTGCAGACTGGACCCTGATTGGACGGATTTCAGTCATTTTTTAGTTGAGGGAGCCAATCAGGAGCGAGTCCAGCTGTGATGCGTTTCCTGGAGTTAGACTGAAACTGACTGGAGAAAAAGGACGGATTTCTGAAAATGCAATAACTTTAAATTTAACCTCTCAAACAAAATCAAACTTCAACAACGTCTTCATTAAACATCTTTGATTATATTATTGACACTTTGCAGATACGGGGTTTTCACGCAACAGCAGTAATAATAAAGCAAGTAGAAGAAGAAGACATGGAGAGTGAGAGTGAAAGTGAGTCTGCTGTGTGGACCGGAGAAACATGTTGGTTTAGATTCACATGAACAAGCTAGGCTAACTTAGCTAACGTTAGCCTAGCTTGCAGACACTGTGTGTGCGTGTGTGTGTTTTTGTGTGTGTGTGTGTGTGTGTTATTTTTTGGTCTCTGGTTAGAGTGTTGACGCTCGAGGCAACGACCAGTCAGAACGGCCAGTTTAACTTCTGGAGCTGATTCAGCTGGCAGCGCACACACACACACACACACACACACACACACACACACGTTGACATGCACTTGCGTCGGAACTCATACACACACCATCTCTTGTGTGTACAACCTTTCTTTCTCTTTTTCTTTCTCTCTGCATGCATGAACACACACACACACACACACACACACACACACGCACACACACACACACAGTCTACCACCTCTGTAACTCATCTTAAGGCTAAAGCCAAAAAGCTCCAATTTAGCACAGAGAGCCTGAGGTGAGAGAGACCAGCTCACCTGTGTGTGTGTGTGTGTGTGTGTGTGTGTGTGTGTGTGTGTGTGTGTGTGTATTTATGCGTATATGTGTGCTTATGTGTAGACAAGTACATTTCTAAACTTGCGCATGTGTGTGTCCTGTGTATTCCTACAAACATGTTATGCATTTGCTTGTATATGAGTGTGTGTTTGACTGTGTGTGTGTGTGTGTGTGTGTGTGTGTGTGTGTGTGACTACAGGTTATGCAGAAGTCAAGGTTAAAGCCTTGGGAACAGAACAGGAACAAACCATGACTCAGCTTCATTAGAACATGACAGCATGACTCAGCCGCAGCGTCGCAGCGCCGGACGCTGAGCTGCAGCTTTACATCCAACTGAGTATTAAAAAAGTCTCAAATCTAGTTATCAGATACGGACCCGGGAGTTATGTTGAGTCCACGATTTACTGTAACGTGCACGTTTTAGTCCATTCGTGCGCACGAGATACACTTCGTTCCCTCGATTTCGTTAAACTGTGCAATTTAGGAAAAAATGCAACTTAAAAGGAACCTTTTAGATATTGCAGATATGCCTAGTAAGGATTTGGTATGTTAATATCCATTGTCTGTTTACACTGAATAGGCATATCCCCCAAATACTGCAACATATTTAACCTTCAGGCCATGTAAACACAATCAGGTGCTGCAACACACCCAGGACAGCGCCACATTTAAACATAATCACCAATATGTGCACTGACTCTTTATAAGCTTGTGAAGAGCGCATGTATTATATATCGAGAGCACGATATCACTATTTCGAGGGCACGTTTTGGCAATTCAAAAGAAAACGAGAGCTCGAATTGCATATCGTGCGCACGTTACAGTGAATCATGGCCACAAGATAAATTATTTTTCTTCCGATGGCTGCTCCCGGGCTCCATAATTAGAGGTCTGATTAGACCAAATACCTTTTCAATTAAAGTAAAAATGTATTTTCAAATGTAGAGTTATGAGGTTTTCCGAGCAACAACAGCAGACGGCAAAATGGAGACATGTCTCAACCATTGTTCTTTTTCTTTTTCTTCTTCATCTTCTTCTTCTTCTGTGCCTTTTTAAACAGCCATTAAATATGAAGTGTGAACAAATATCAAGATTACAAATGAAAATGTTGTGTGTTAGTTAATAAAGTGTAAATCTGTAGCAAGCAGCTAGAAGCAGAGAGCAGCTGAGTCAGCTTGTTGTGGTGTGGCTGTAGATCCATTCAGTAACGTTCTCAGTAAAAGTGAATAGTGTGATAAGGTGGATTTGGTTACTGTGACACAGTAAACTGTCTTGTCTTTAGCCCTAGTCTCTACTCCAAAACACTCTGAGTTGTAGCTTGAGAAGAGTCAGCTCAGTTAACCTGAACAAACTGTTAGCTAGCTAACTAGCCGGCAAACACACTGATGTTAATGTGAACACGCTAACGCTAGCCGCTACTAGCTACGTTAGCTAGTGTGCTAATCAGATGTGTTAACAACAAGACAGTGATGTTAGCTGACCAGATACTATGGTTAGCTAGCTAACAAGCTGACATTATCTAAACACTAAATCAATCAGATGGATCAGTGATGAAATGATCAGTTCAGTCAGAAACAGACAGAAATTAACCGTCTGTTCAATTCTGTTGAGACGACAGAAACACAGTCAGCTGAAGACCTCCAAGATGGCCGACAGAGGGGGGGGGGGGGGGGGTTACATCAATTGAAAACCAACTGTTGTGTTTTATCAATCACTGATAGAGTGTAGTTTATCTACATGAAAATATCTTGGATTATGACTTTATTTTCCATCTTTAGCTGCAGGTTTCTCAGTTTCCAGGTCAGCTGACAGTAAACCAGCGGACTGGATCAGACTCTGTTCAGTCCTGGTGTTTGTTTTGACACTCAGAGGGATTAGGACACTGTTACATTACTGAGTGGTTAAATAGTGTGTGTGTGTGTGTGTGTGTGTGTGTGTGTGTGTGTGTGTGTATTTGTGTGTATGGTGTGTCTGTATGTGTCCTATTTGTTGCATGTTTCTCTATGTGTGCTGTCAGTGGTGTGTGTGTGTGTCTGTGTGTGTGTGTGTGTGTGTGTGTGTGTGTGTGTAGAGATTACAGTGTGTTTTGTGGTATTAAAGGGCTTAAAGGGGACATGATGGACTGATCGCCGAGTATTTTCCTAGATTGTCTGTACACACACACATATACACACACACACACACACACACATAAAACATAGACATACATTCAATTGCATGGAAATATAGACACACACTTGCACATTCTCTCTTACTTTCGGACACACACACAGACTTCAGACACACAAATACACACATATTCACACACGTTGACACACACAAGCAGTCTCTCTCCTTCTCATTCACACACACACACACACACACTCACACACACACACACACACACACACTGCTCTGCTGCAGTGTGTCGCTCTCCTCTCTAATCTCCCAGCTTAAAATTTTCAGTGGGCCAAATGACGCAAAAGTAAACAAGCACAGTCAGCTGTGTGTGTGTGTGTGTGTGCGTGTGTGTGTGTGTGTGTGTGTGTGTACATGTATGTTTTTGTGTATTTTGCATTGTCCATCTGCATTAGTGTAGTTGTGGTGTGAATGTGTGTGCAGGTGTGTGCAGGTGTACGCGTGCGTGTGTGTGTGTGTATGTTTGAGTGTTTCAGTGTGTGTGTGTGCTCATGCTTGTGTGTGTGTGTGAGAGTGTGTGTGTGTGTGTGTGTGTCAGTTAGGGAACTAGGCCAGCCTCCTCATGTTTTGTTTGTTTGTTTGTTTGTTCGTCACTCAAACCCCGGGGTAAAAAAAATCATCTGTCCTGCTTCCTGCTGCACACACACACACACACACACACACACACTCACACACACACATTCAGGGTGTGCAGGTTGGAAACAGTGCTGTAACTCAAAGGTCACAGGTTCAGTTCCCTCCAACAGGATCCCTGCTGAAGAGCCCTTGAGCAATGGTGCGTTCAAGTGCCGGTGGGAAAGTCCGACATCCAGGACTTCCAAGTTGCTTTCATGTGCTATTTTGTCGAAAAAACAAACTTGGAAGAGAAACGAAGAACACAGACGTCCTGCAGCTTAATAAGATGATTTGATTACAAGGTGTGTGTGTGTGTGTGTGTGTGTGTGTTTTCTTACTGTTGAATGACACAAACTTCTATTTTTTCGCCTTGCTGAGAAGGTTAAAGGTCATCGTTGCGTCATAACTTGGAAACTCAGGTAGCAAAAGTTTCTCAGAGTTTCCAACTTCATCATCTGATCTTTGGATGGCGTTCATGTTAAACTTCTATGTAGGAAATTTGATTTTCCAATCTATCTGACAGCACTTGAATGCACAACAAGACACTTTCACATTGTGCTTGTTGCACATAGGTGGACCACGCCCCTGTTTTCTGATTGGTTCACATGATGTCTCTATTTCCTTGTTAACAGGAAACCTATAGATGACTGAGAAGTGCTGAGCTGTGTAGTTGTAGAATTGCTGGATTATACTGTAGATCAGAGGTGTGACCAAGTCAACTCTGCTCGAGTCCCAAGTCAGTCTCAAGTGTTGAGGCACAAGTCTCAAGTCAAGTCCCAAGTCTAAATGTAGATTACCAAGTCAAGTCCAAGTCAAGTCCAAGTCATTAAAGTCAAGTCCCAAGTCTAAATGTAGAACAGCAAGTCAAGTCAGAACAAATCAAGAGTCCAGTATCAATTTAATATCTTAAAGAAAACTAAATATCTAGGACTTTTCAATGCAATATGGTTTTAATAGGATAAAAACTTGGTAAGAGCATCATGAGTTTGATTTCTATAATCAGTTTCAACTTCAATAAATTCAATCATTCCATACAAATTCAGAAAACAGAATTTAAATTCAGTCGTCCGCTGGAACAAATCTCATCACTTTCAATCTAAGTCATTTACACAAACACAAGATCTCAAGTCAAGACTTTAGAAACCTTTTCAAGTCATCAAAGTACAAGTCAGAGTCAAGTCCCAAGTCACCAGAACCCAAGTCAAGTCAAGTCTCAAGTCTTCTCTTCATGCATCAAGTCAAGTCTCAAGCTATTAAAACTGTGACTCGAGTCCAGGTCATGTGACTCGAGTCCCACTTCTGCTTCAGTCATGTATGTCAGTCCATAGGCAGACAGACACAGACATAGATAGATAGATATTTAGATAGATAGATAGATAGATAGATAGATAGATAGATAGATAGATAGATAGATAACTAATACTGTGTTAAAGTATGTTTTGTTTTTTACTGCAGTCTCTGATTTCATTTCCAGTGGAAACAGAACCAAAGATCCTCCAGCAGTGAGGACAGACTGCCACCTGGTGGAGGGTGTCAGAACTGAACACATTTCTGTCTGCTGGAAAATGACTTGTTCACCTTGTTAGCTGATTTTTCCTTGTGATAATATACACCTATCTGACAATAAATGCCAAAAAAAATACAAAATCCCATTCCCTTTTCCTTCCTGATAAACAGTGTATATTTCATGGTCATCTATCTATCTATCTATCTATCTATCTATCTATCTATCTATCTATCTATCTATCTATCTATAACTGTTTATCTATAACTGTCTGCTAATTAACTTCAGAGATTTTAAGAGTTTTTAAAGAGTTAAAAAGGCTGAGGAAGACTTTCCCATGTTGGTGCTGAGTGGTGGAGACAGAGAGAGAGAGAGAGAGAGAGAGAGAGAGAGAGAGAGAGAGAGAGAGAGAGAGAGAGTATTCGGTCACCTCAGCTGTTCTCTCTTCCTTTTTAAAGGGACAGTTAGTGTATTTCTGTCAGAATGTGTGCAGCTGAAGCAGCCGGAGTCAAACTGCTGTCTGTGGACTTTGAGATCTTCGGTTACGTTCAAGGTCTGTTCAGCTTCACTCTTCTGTCTGTTCTTCACTCTTCTGTCTGTTCTTCACTCTTCTGTCTGTTCTTCACTCTTCTGTCTGTTCTTCACTCTTCTGTCTGTTCTTCACTCTTCTGTCTGTTCTTCACTCTTCTCCTCTCCTCTCCTCTCTCTCTGCTCTCTGTAAACCGATCTGCTGCTTAATTTAGGATCCTGCAGAACTCTGCTGCTTTACATGGAGCTTTATTCAGTCTCAGCTCCTCCAGCCTCTTGGTCGCTGCTTGTGAGCATTTTGGAGGATCTGTTGTACTCTAATATTCATTTTAGCTGCTGAGAATAAGAGATGGTAAAGTCAGAAAGTAAGAAATTGGGTTGTTGCAGCAGCAAAATAGTATTAAAATAGAGGAGAAACAGAAACAAGAATGTAAACGAATGCGACTGACAGTTTCAGCGCTGCTGCATGGGTAGAAGGTGTGGATGAGAAATATGGATTACAGCGTTATGAAGGAGTGCAAAACCTGCAGGAGAGTTTACTGAGGCAAGAGGAAAGAATACAGAATATGTTCGATATGGAAAACCACAAGCTGAGTTTCCTGTCTGTTGTCCAGCTGTCTCTCTGTCATATTGATTTGTTGTTGTTGTTTGTTGTTTTGAAGCCAGACTCCCATAAGAGTTTTATCAGCTCCTTGTTTCTTTATCTCACCTGCTTAATCTCTAATTCTTCCTTTTGAGTTATTTCTACATGACAAATAAATTAACCAAACCAAACCAAACTAAATTATTTGCAGTTGCTGCCATTGTAGTCCCACTTTTTTTTTTTACATTTCTATATTTTTATGCACTATATCATACAACAATTGTATAAACAATTGTATAAATCCTACTGTATATACTATTACATTCACTGAATCCATGTTAAAGCTTGTTTTCTGTGTTTGTTTGCAGGAGTGTGTTTCAGAATGGTGAGTTTCTCTGCTGCTGCTGCTCGTCTGTTGGTGTTACACACATGTTGAACTTCCTGTTTGGCTTCCTGTTAGCCTTCAGTCTGATTCACTCAGGGATGCAAAATGGTGCAACAGGCTACTGGGCTCTTCTGTACGGAAAGCCCATTGTGGACATGTATTCATGCATTTTATTTACGGCATTTTCTTTGTTTTCTCAAGATATCAAGTTATGTTATTAAATCTCGAAAACAATTTTTGCTATCCCGAGATCTCATTTTCTCATTATTTCGGGATAATAAAAAA
>NC_136011.1:28824633-28829633 GCF_048128805.1 Centroberyx gerrardi
TTTACTTTTGCTGTGTTAGGGCAATGAGTGGGGTTTAGATTTCCTATCAGCCAAAATCCTACGCATGACTTTAAATGATGTAGTGTGCTGCAGTGGAAAAGTTCACCCACCATTAGGCTGAAAATTAATTCATTATAGACTGATATTACTGCTACTACAGTTTCTATATTTTGCTATTTTTTAAGCAAACTTTTGCTTTTTGATGATCAAGCCTCAAACCATCCCTACACGTGGCGAGTGACTCTCTTTTTTTCATAATTTCTCATTGTGCAATGTTTTCAGGATTTGATGTTTTTCAGTGTTTAAAAGTTTTTCCATCAGTGCAGCAGGTTTCAAACATACTGCATGCTGAAATTACAAGATCTGATACTCGCTTTGTTTGAGCTCTTTCACTGAGTCGTGAATGTGATAATCAGAGGAGAGAGGAGAGAGAGAGAGAGAGAGAGAGAGATGAGAGGAGAGAGAGAGAGAGAGAGTGTATTGTGTTATTGTTTCCAGATCCAGCAGCATGACCTGCAGGCTGACAGGCTTTACATCCAATAATCATTATAATCATTTTCCCACTCGCTCCACAGCAGCTGCTTCAACAGAGGAAGAACTGAGTGAGTCTTTAGATCCACTCAGTAACTGTAGACGGATAGATAGATATAGATAGAAAAGCTCAGTAACTATAGATATACAGTATATATAGATGTAGATATAGATATAGAAAAGCTCAGTACATGTAGGACAGATATAGATATAGATATAGAAAAACTCAGGAACTGTAGATATAGATATAGATATAGAAATGCTCAGTACATATAGGACAGATATAGATATAGATGTAGATATAGGAGAAAAGCTCAGTAACTGTAGATATAGATGTAGATATAGATATAGATGTAGACATAGATATAGAAACGCTCAGTAACTGTAGATATAGGCTAGATGTAGATATAGATATAGAAAAGCTCAGTAACTGTAGATATAGATATAGATATAGATAGAAAAGCTCAGTAACTGTAGATATAGATATAGATATAGATGGAAAAGCTCAGTAACTGTAGATATAGATACAGATATAGATGGAAAAAGCTCAGTAACTGTAGATATAGATATAGATATAGATAGAAAAGCTCAGTAACTATAGGACAGATAGATTTTTGTTCATCTGTTAGCGAGCTCACATCAGCATCCAGTGAGACGACAGCTGAAACTCTTCTAAGTTATTATAGAACGAGTTATAATAGAATGAGTTATTATAGAACGAGTTATAATAGAATGAGTTATAATAGAACGAGTTATAATAGAATGAGTTATAATAGAACAAGTGATGGAGTGAGTTGTTAAAGGACGATGTTTTATAGAAGTGAAAACTAGCTGAGTGCTACTTTGAAGCTCGCCACCTGTTCTGTCTGAAGCGACCGACAGAACAGCTGACGGATCAAACACAACACTTCCCAACATCTCTGCTAAGCTGATGACATCATCACACAAACAGTAAACATCTAGCAGAGCCAACAGATTATATGAATATAGAACTAGATGTTATAGAAGAGTTATGAGTTATTATAGAGAAAGGTAAGTTATCAGAATAATATTGTATAATAAGTTACATTAGTATAGAATAAGTTATAATAGAAAGTTATATTATAATAGAAAAGACAACCATCTTATTGTGATATTGATATTGAACTGTGTGTGTGTGTGTGTGTGTGTGTGTGTGTGTGTGTGTGTGACTGTCTGACGTTAGCGAACGCACCAAAGCGACGACGTTGCGCAACAGCAAGTCATGTGACCTGATTACCTGCCGTCTGATCCAATTAAATCACAGCAAGAGAATCCCCGGTCGCCACGACGACAAAACTCTGACTCAGCAGGATCAGAACGCCGGGACTGCAGCCTCACTGTGTGTGTGTGTGTGTGTGTGTGTGTGTGTGAGAGAGAGAGAGAGAGCGAGAGAGACAGAGAGATATCAATACATGTATTTTCACTACTATGATATTGCCTTAACGAATGCACATGCGTTGGGTCTCTCTCTCTCTCTCTCTCTCTCTCTCTCTCACTCTTTCTCTATCATTTGAATGGCTTTGTTCAGGCCAGAGCTGTCAAGTCGTGTTTATAGACACACACACACACACACACACACACACACACACACACACACACAGGGTCAGAATCCTCTTAGCGATCATAGAGCGCGGCTGATTAAATGGGTCTGAGGCTTAAAGGAGCCAGAGAGAGAGAGAGGGAGAGAGAGAGGGAGAGAGAGAGAGAGAGAGAGAGTGAGGAGAGAGAGGGGGGGGGGGGGGGGGCTAAACACACACTCCAGTCATCATATGAGTGTTGATGCAGTGAGCAGGTTGAGGTTCTTCAGACTTCAGCAGGTCAGGTGCTTGTTGATGGACACATGTTGGTTATCGGACATGTTATTGACGTGTTATTAACGTGTTATTAACATGCTATTAAGTGGAGTACTTTGTGTATGTGTGTGTGTGTGTGTGTGTGGACCAGTCATTGCTTGGAGACCAACACTCCCAGGATACACTGTTGGTGAACGTCATCGCCATGCCAACCGGCCCTGAGACACTGCTCACACACACACACACACACACACACACACACACGTTGTTATGCACGTGCACACACACAGTTGGGACAATTGAAAGAAGGAGGGGCTCTCATTAAATTAAAGTGTGTGTGTGTGTGTGTGTGTTTGAAAAGGACATGCACCACTGTTAGCCTACACTGATCTGATACACTTACATAACACACACACACACACACACACACACTGCTGGAACACAGGATGGGACAGAGTTGACCTCTCATTCACTGTCATGGAAACTCCACTGCAGCGCTGTGAGAAAGAGTGTGTGTGTGTGTGTTTGTGTGTGTGTGTGTTTGTGTGTGTGTGTGTGTGTGTTTGTGTGTGTGTGTGTGTGTGTGTCTGGGCTGTAATGGAATAATAGCCACATGCGGTGTCTCCCCATGGAAAATACCAAGCAGTTATCGCTCTCTCTCTCTCTCTCTCTCTCTCTCTCTCTCTCTCTCTCTCTATCTATCTATCTATCTCTTATTCTCTCTTTCTCTCTCTCTCCTAGAAGGCTATATATCAATGTGTGTATGTTGTGTATATACAGAGAGAGAGAGAGAGAGAGAGAGAGAGAGAGAGAGAGAGAGTGAAAATGAAAAATGTTATAAATATGGTCTTGTTTATAACAAATGTACAAAATCACATTCATAAAGCAAACAGCAGATACATTTATAAACAGCTTGAAGAAGTTGAATTAAACCCCAAACTGAACTACAACTCTCTGGACAGGAGATGACACGGGTTCATATCTTGTTACAGGTAAAAATTTTAAAACAAAATACTTAAAGTTCTTGTAGCTCTGGTAGAGTCTTGTGTTGTGTCTCTTCCTCCATGATAAAACCCCCAAATCAGTGATTCTGTGATCTGTTGCTCCGGTAGAGCAGACTGGAGAATTGTGTTTTTTTCTCTCTCCATTCACTGCCATCGTCTGGAGGAACAGTCTGAAAATCACTTCTAGCACATAAAGGAACGCCGACACAGCAGATTCTGACTATATATAAAAAACTAGTCCTGCTGCTGAATTGTTTTGAAGTGAATCTCTTTCTTTATGTTTATTAAACCTTTCAGTCTGAACAAGTGGAACACCGAAATCCGGTTGGAGGAAACTTATGATGATGGAACAAAGAAAATAATGTTTACTAATAATTGTAAATAGGCAGAAAAAAGGTGAGAGACTTGTTTTTTATTTGCTTTGTCAAAGTCCTGTCTCCCATCTTTTTTTCACCTATTTACTACTACTACAATTCTCAAATCAACTCTACCGCAGCAACAGATAACAGAGAATCACAGATTTTCGGCTTTTATCATTGAGGAAGATACACAAGACAAGACACTACCAGAGCTACACAGAGATTTAAAACTCCATATTCTCCACTTTCCAGAGTTTTATTTTGTGTCTTGAGGTCCATTCAAAGCTGTGTGTGTGGTGTCATGAACCAAAAACACTCTCAATCCATTTCTCCACGTTCATTTTCCAGCATCTCTCTGAGCCTTACCAAGAACAGGCCGTTTCTGTCGCCGTGTCTTTAAGGCTCATTAATATTAACGACCCCTCTGTTCCGATCGGCTAACCGTTTCCAGAGTGAAACGTGAGACGCCGCGGCCCGGCGGCTACAGGTAGGGAAAACTCTCCGGTAATAAACGATGACGACCGCTCGACCGCTTTGAAAAAAACACTTTGTTAGTCTATTATTTCTTACAGAAATGATAATGAGCGAACCTTTGTGACGCCACAAAGTTACGGAAGTCCAAACGGCTCGTTTAGAGGCTCGCTTTTCTAATATGGATTGTGTGGATTTAGTTTTGATGCTTTCACCATGTTTAGATACACATCCAACTCCTTTATCATCACAGAGGAGAGGGAGTCCTGCTTTACATGATGTGGAGCTTTAAGAGATTCTCAGCTCTATCAGACATAGAAAAGATGAAAACTGTATTAGAGGACATTGCAGCCAATTTCGTATTTCAGAGTCACAAACAGTGAGCGGACAAACAGGAAAACCAATGTAATCCCACACATGATCTGACTCTGTGTGTGTGTGTTGTGTCTTGGTATATTGTTTTATCACAGTATACTGTATACTGTGATGGCAACTGTGGCAACACAAGTGTACTTATCATTCTAATAAAGCCATTCTGATTCAGAGAGAGAGGGAGAGAGAGAGAGAGGGAGAGAGAGAGAGGGAGAGAGAGAGAGAGAGAGGGAGAGAGGGAGAGAGAGAGAGAGAGAGAGGGAGAGAGAGGGAGAGAGAGGGAGAGAGAGAGAGAGAGGGAGAGAGAGAGAGAGAGAGACCACCCACACATTTCAGTCAGTGTGTAGAAGCTGAAAAAAAAATCCACTGGCCTCAGCCTGCTCTTCCTCCTCCTCCTCATCATCTTCCTCTTCCTCTCCCTCCTCCTCCTCCTCCTCTCCCTCCTCCTC
>NC_136011.1:28832133-28844633 GCF_048128805.1 Centroberyx gerrardi
TTTACAGACTGACTGACAGACACCATATATCTCATCCCAGAGACACATACACACACACACACACACACACACACCTCCACACACACGCTGGGAAAGCTGGTTTGATAGTAAATTGTGTTCCAACCATAAACATGACAGTGTAGCATTAGCTTAAAAGCTAACAGCTAACAGTCTGTCACATGCAATACACAGCTATTGTTTGAAATGCACACACACACACACACACACACACACACACACACATGTACACTCTAACACATGCACACACCCAAACACACACATACATGCAATAACACAAATATACATACGCATGCATGTACACATACAAACAGATAGCTACACACACACACACACACACACACACACACACACACACACACACACATCTCTTTGTAAACAACAGAATTTCTTGGAAGCTGTAACTCTTAAGATTGTTGATGAATCCTCTTGTTGCCTTCTTGTCTCCTCCTCTCCTCTCCTTGTTTCCTCTCCTCTCTTCTCCTCTCCTCCTGTCCTCTCCTCTCTTCCTCCACTCCTCCTCCTCTCCTCTCCTCTCCTCTCCTCCTCCCCTCTCCTCTCTCTTCCTCCACTCCTCTCTCCTCCTCTTCCTCTCCTCTCCTTCTCCCCTCTCCTCTTTTCTCTCCTCCTCTCCTCCTCTTCCTCTCCTCCTCTCCTTTCCTCCTCTCCTCCTCCTCCTCCTCTCCTCTCCTCTCCTCTCCTCCTCCCCTCTCCTCTCTCTTCCTCCACTCCTCTCTCCTCCTCTTCCTCTCCTCTCCTTCTCCCCTCTCCTCTTTTCTCTCCTCCTCTCCTCTCCTTCTCTCCTCTTCCTCTCTCCTCTCCTCCTCCCCTCTCCTCTTTTCTCTCCTCCTCTCCTCTCCTCTCCGCCTGTCCTCTCCTCTCCTCTTCCTCTCCTCTCCTTCTCTCCTCTCCTCTTTTCTCTCCTCCTCTCCTCTTCCTCTCTCCTCTCCTCCTCCCCTCTCCTCTCTCTTCCTCCACTCCTCTCTCCTCCTCTTCCTCTCCTCTCCTTCTCCCCTCTCCTCTTTTCTCTCCTCCTCCCCTCTCTTCTCCTCCTCTCCTTTCCTCCTCTCCTCCTCCTCTCCTCCTCCTCCTCTCCTCTCCTCTCTCTTCATATAAACATCTCTCTCTCAGTTTAAACAGACTGAGTGTTTAATGATTTTGAAGTAGGAAAAACCGTCCAGCTGCTTATAAGCTCTTTGGGTTTTTCTGTGATTCGCTGTTTATTTAATGAGGATTTATGTTTAAAATGATCCACATAGCTCCTTTAAGTACATTATTATTATGATTAGGATTATTTGTACCTTTTCTCGATATTCAGTTTGCTTTTTAGGATTTTTTTTTCTCAGTAACATCCCAACTTTCACAGTCCAGAGGGTTTGGCTTCACTCAGTCTATGCAGACTCTGCCCCCCCCCCCCCCCCCCCCCCCTCCCCTCCTCCTCCCATTTGCAGAGCATTTGTTGAATCTCCGCCTCTCACTCAGACTTTGGGAGCCAGGAGCGCTTCATATGTCTCCCACCGCAGCCCCGATGGGTGGAGACTTTGCATTAGAGCAAATGGTTCCCAAAAATTTTGTTTAACTTTTTTGTTTTCCTCTCATTTGAAGCTAGAGCAGTGAGAACATGTCAGCATAGGATTCATTGTTCCATTGACAATATAAACAGTTATTTATTGGCTTTCCAACATCATATAGGCCTATGACAATAATTTCTAATGCTGGAATAATAATTATTATAGGATTCACGGTTCCGTCTATGCATGGGATTCCAACAATAACCCACTTAAACTCAGGCTGCTTTTTATTTGTAAAATTGTTTTTCACCGTTTGAGTCTGATGTAAATCTGTAGAACACAAATTCATAGTTTGTTCATCATGGAAATAACATCAAACTGATGTGATGAAACTGATGTGAGTGATATGAAGATCGGGTCGGGAAAAATGCTAAAATCTGTGCTTTTATGAAAATATAAGATGGGCTATTGTTGTTCATGTTGGTTGTTTTCCTTATAATGAGGACATACATACTGCACATATATTTAACACATTAATCCTTCCTGGGTTTACATGTTTTGACATATTGTATGATGTTGGATTTTATTTGTTACTTTGTAAACTCTGGTTTAAGAAGTTCCACACAAATAAAACTTGATGTTGAGTTTTATATATTATATATTATTATTATAGTGGTAGTAGTATCAATAAAAGTAGCCCTAGTTGTAGCAATAGTATGCTTTATGGAGAGAGATTGCTCTCTCCATAATAGTAGGCTAGTAGAAGTAGATAATATAAATCTTACTTTATCTTACTTGATATTTGCATATACAAAAGATTATTATTATTATTATCAGTAGTAGTAGTAGCAATATTAGTGGTAGTAGTAGAAATAGTATTAGTATTAGTATTAGTGTTACTGGTCAGGACTAACGCTGATATAACGGAGCTAACTCCGCTCATCCGGTGCACCGTGGTACATGAACCAGGCGCCCAGTCGCTGCAGTCGGGCTGTGCTGTAGCAGAGAGGAGGAGGGGGGGCAGAGGGGGTGGAGTGGTGGATTGGTGGATTTGAGGACTCGGGATCCTGCGTTGTTTTCCATCGTGCAGCCAGTCGGTCGGTCGGTCGGTCTGCGGGCTGAATCACTGCGTCTCCGCCTGAAGGTGAGTCCGCGCTCCGCTCCGGTCCCGGTTCACTCCTCTCCCGGTTCACTCCTCTCCCGGTTCACTCCTCTCCCGGTTCACTCCTCTCCGCTCCTCTCCGCGCCTCATTGTCTCCGTGCGGGGAAGCACCGCGGCGGCAGCGGGATGTGTGCAGCGGCTCCCCCGCTCTGCTCTCTGATATCCTGCGTGATATTTTGGGGTTCGGGGCGGAATGTGGCGCTTCAGGCCTCCAATTAATCCACAGCAATTACGCAGCGTGTTTTTGGCGCAAAGGGAGGCCGGGGAGCGACCTCATAACCCCCCTCCCCTTTCTCTCTCCTCTCTCCTCTCTCTGTTGTTGAACTTGTGTGTGTGTGTGTGTGTGTGTGTGTGTGTGTGTGTGTGTGTGTGTGTGTGTGTGTGTTTGCTCGGTCGGGGTTGAGTGCGCCAGTCTGGATGTTTTCGGCTCTCTGGTGAAACGCAGCTTGCGGCTGCAGCTTGTTTTGCTTCGTGTCGGTGGATCGAGCAGCTGAAGCCTGATGGAGGAGGATGGTGCAGGCGTGGTCCGCTCCCAGCTCAGACCCGATCAGAAACCACTACTCCATAAATCCCTAGAACATTCCCATAATAGTCTATAATACTCCTATATGGACTCCTGGTGTGTCTGTTGTTCTCAGTGAGTTTTTTGGTACTTAACGGTGTATTTAACCTCCTGTAGTATCACTGTAATCCTCCTAGAGGCTCTTACAGTGTGTCTGTGGCTGTCAGTAGTGAGTTTATACTGACCTTATCGCTCTTTATGGTATTTTAACCCCTTATAGTATCGCTGTAATCTTCCTATAATATTCCTGTAGGGTCTTACAGTGTGTCTGTGGTATTCAATACTGAGTTTATTGTATTTTAAAGTGTTTTTTTTATTTTTTTTTAATCTCCAGTAATATTCAGATTAATATATTCAGATTCAGAATATTATATTTTTTAATGTATTTCATGTTTGCTGTAGTTTCATTTCTGGTTATGAAATCCAGGCAGAGGTTAAAAGGCGCAGAGCAACAGTGTTCCAGCTGTTGTGACGCTTTTTCTCTTTGCGCAGAATCTATGGAGATCAATATTTTAAATCCTGTAAAACAATTATGTAATCGGATACAGGCGGAAGGGAGGGAGGGGGGGCTCCTTCCTCTCCTCCTCCTCCTCCTCCTCTTCCATCCTCCCTCCTCCCTCTTTCCTCTTTCCTCGTCTTCTCTCCGTTTCTCTTTCCTTCTCATCTAATTTTGCCTCCTCTTCTCTTTCCTCCCCTACTCCTTCCTCGTCTCCTTTTCTCTCTTTTCTCCTCTTCTTTCCTCCTTTCCTTCCTCATCTGCTCCCCTCCTCTTCCTCTTTTTCCTGTCTTCTTCTCTCCCCCTCCTCCTCTCTCTTTTCTCCACCTTCTCTTTGCTCCTCTCCTTTTCTCACTTTCTCTCTCTCTCTCCTCCACTCTATTTCCTTATCTTCTCCCCTCCTCCTCCCTCTCTCCTCTCCTCTCCTCCTCCTTTCTCCTCCCATCTCTTTGATGTTGCAGCAACTTGGAACCATTTGGCGTCTGAAGCGTCAGTTTGGTGTTGAGCTGTAAAATCTGTCAGAGTGTCGAGTCGTTTCCTCTCTCCTCTCTGCTGCTTTAACAAAACACTTATATACACATTATAAAAAATAAAGAAATATACGTTATATGAATAAAAACTGGTTGAACTCGAGAATCTGAATTGAGAATGTGGCTTCCCTTGGTTTTAATGATGATGTGTCATTTTAACATCAATAAATCATAAGTGCATTGATTTTGAGACATTAGTGTAATTTACAATAAACAAAAAGAAGCATCATCATCGTTTCAACTTTATTAATCCTGCGGGGCGATTTCACCTCCGGCTGCAGCTGAAGAGCTTCACAGACGAGACGATTAATGAACCATAAGAAGAATCTGAAAATCAATAACAGAAAGCTTTATCGGCATCGTCAGTCGGATCGATCGGCATTCATTGATCTGTCAGCCTCCATCAGCCTCTGCTCTGCGTTCTCCGGTGTTTCTCCAGCAGGTTTGGAGGGAATCTGCTGGATCGCTTTACGGCACAAAACAGGAAGAGGTTTTAAATCCAGCAGGACATCAGATGCTGAGAACCGACTGATACAATACTCACATTTCATTTATTTAAAGACACCGTGAAATGGGATCTTGGGGCGGGACTTAATGCAGTGAGGAATCAATCAGAAGTCTAACTCAGTGGAATATGAGTCAAGGAGAGTAATTTTATTTGATTGGAGGGGCGGAGGGGCGGGACAGTTCAAAAATCTGATGGCTTCATTGGTTAGAAATGTATATTTCTGCCTCCTGGTGCAGCATGAGGTCACCATGAAACAGGCTGAGACGGGCTGCTCTGTTTTCCAGTAATGGGAGTCCAGTTCATTCTTAATTTTGAGAAACAGAAAATGCTAAACGTCGAACATTTTCTAAAACCTTCCCATCAGGGAGTCTTCAGGACTTCTTCCTCCTCTTTTTCCACCGAGATTTAGTCTGTTTGTTAGTGATGAACGATCTGCTTCTCTCAGGATGCGATTCAATAACGTGATCTGAGGTTCAGGATCAATCCAACCAGGATACGATGTGATCAATAAAAGTTCAGGGACAACAAAGTCTGACTGTGCAGAATTCTGTTTATTTCTGAGACGCAAATCTTTCTAGCGATGCCATTGGCTGCTAGAATGTAAACAACAATTTAAAAATGTCGTTACAAAGTGACAATGATATAATTTGGATGGAGAGCTTGTGAAACTGTGATGGTCAAGAGTCTCATTAGTGATTACTACAGCAGAATAACATGGAGCTGATATCACCATTCATGTTCCTGACAGCAGAATAACATGGAGCTGATATCACCATTCATGTTCCTGACAGCAGAATAACATGGAGCTGATATCACCATTCATGTTCCTGACACAACATACGGAGTGTCACATTTTTATATTGAGATATATTGAATTTCGATATATGGTCCCATCTCTACTGTTTATGCAGCAGCTTTGGAGGTTCTGGTAGTAAATGACTTCAGATGCAGGTGGATTTTGGCTGTTACTTTCCTCAGTCAGTTTAGTGTCCTGTGTTGCTGCTGCAGGCCGGCTCTGCAGATCTGAGCTGTAAATCAGCTGCTCTGCTGCAGCAGTCCGCCTCCGAGTCTGAATATTCAGCTTTTAATACCGGTCTAATATTAATCTGAGTCACTCACGCTATGTTTCTGCATCTCTCTTCACTATAACACCATCTGGATTTAGTCTGATACTGAACAGAGAGAGAGAGAGAGAGAGAGAGGAATGTTTCTGTCTCCTACTTTCACTTTCTGTCTTTTGCTTTTTCTTTGTCTCTCTCCCTCTCTCTTTCTGTTGCTCTTGTTTCTCTTCGTCTCTCTGCCTTCCCAATTCAAGTGCTTTATTGGCACGGATGACAGTGTCAGTGTTGCCAGAGCAAGGAGAAACATAAAACAATGTTATATGAGCAACAACAACAATATATTTTTGAGTAAATGAATTGCATATCCAGTGAAGAATGTGTTTATGCAGAATTAAATAAGAAAAAACACAAACAACATAACTTATGAAATTAAAATTCAACTTAGGAATTAAATTAATTACTTCTCTCTTTCCTACACTCTCTTTCTTTCCTCTCTGTCTCTGTCTCTCTCTCGTTCCACCTCTCTTGTAAACAGATCTCAGTGTGTGTGTGTGTCGCCATGTTAATTAGCGCAGAACACTGTTGACAAATGCTGCTCAGTGGGAGTGTGTGTGTGTGTGTGTGTGTGTGTGTGTGTCTCAGATGTCTGCTTATTTGCTTAGGGAGGACAGGCCTGACTGTCTGCAGGGATCAGCGGTTGTGGAGTTGTGTATGCCTGCAAACAAACAAAAAGAACAAAAATTAAAAATCTCATCCTGCTTCCTTCCCTCCTTGTTTACTCCAAGGATGCAATTGGCACAAAAAAGCAGGAAAGCATGCATTCATTCATTCATTCATTCATTCATTCATTCGTTCATTTATTCATTCGTTCATTTTCTTTACTCGCTTGTTCTCACTATTCAGTGTCGCGGGCGGCTGCAGCAATTCCCATCATGCACTGGGTGGAAGGCAGCAGGAAGCAGTAATCTCCATGTAGAAATGAATGGGAGTTGTGTAAATCCTACAAAATAAAAGCCCTGCTGCTCTTCATCCACTTCATGAAGCTTCTCCATAAAACAGCCGGTGTCCGGTTGCTCTTTCCTCTGCTGCAGAGGAAGTGATGCGTTTTACGTTTCCTGGTTTGTGTGGAATCAACAGAAGAAGAAGAACTGGGTAGTTAGCATGAGCAGCGAAAGAACAGATGGAGACGAAATAAAACAAAAGACAAAAAGGAGGAGTATCACTTTAAGACAGAAGGAGGGACAGACTGTATTTTCAGAAATGAGGCCACTTGTCTTTTTATCCTTCCCTCACTTCCTAACTCCTTATCTCCTCCTCCTCCTGTCTTTACTCTCCCTTCTTCCATCCCATCTGTCTATATCTCTCTTTCTCTCCCTTCACCTTCCTCCCATCCCTCCCTCTCTCCTTTCCTTACCTCCTTAACCTCCTTTACTCCCCTCCTCTCCTCTTCTAACCTTCTCTTCTCCCTCCTTCCTTGCCTCACCTCCTTTGTCCTCCCTCCTTCGCTTCCACTCCTCTTTCTCCATCTTCAGTCTCCTCTCATCCTTCCCATCTTTCCTCACCTCCTTTCCTCCCTTCCTCACCACCTTCTCTTCTTTCATCCTCTACCGATCCCTCTCTCCTTTCCTAGTCTCCTTTCCTCCTCTCCTTTACTTCTCCACATTTCTTTACTTTTTTTTATACTTTCAGTTTATCAGTTTTATGTTTTTGGGACGCGCTCCTCCAGCTACGTTGAGATTTTTTATGCATAATATTACTGTTAAATTCTTCTTTCATTTTCGTTAAATTCCTCTTCCTCAAATTCCTCTTTAAGCTTCTCCTCCTTCATGAGTTCTTGAAGGTTTAAACCTCCTGCTTTGAGCTGATAGAGTCTGGATGAGGAAGGAGGAGGAAGACTTCAGCTCCTCCGTCAGAGGAGAGAGAGGAAGGAGGGATGGAGGGAGGGAGGGAGGTGTTGGAGAATGAGTTAAGGAGGAAGAGGAGAGGGAGAAAGTCAGGAGAGAGAGAGAGAGAGGAGAAAGGAGTATGGGAAAGGGAGGGCAGAGGAGGTACAGAGGGCAAGGGAAGGAGAGGTTGAGGAGGATTTAGATGAAGGAGAGAAGAGTGGGAGACTGAAAACGAGGGAGGACAGGGGAAGGTGTGGAGGAAGGAAGAGGAGACAAGAGGGAGGACTGAGGGAAGAGGGGGAGAGATGGAGGGAGGAAGAGGAGGATTTTAGGGATAGGAGGGAAGAATGGGAGAAATGAGGGAGGGCAGGAGGTGTAGGTGGGAGGAGAGGTACGAGAAGAGAGGGAGTGGGAGGAGTGACAGAGTTTAGGGGAGGGGGAGGAGGAGGAGGAGGAGGAGGAGGAGAAGAGGAGGTACAGGGGTCGAGGCAAGGGAAGGAGCGGGTTAGAGGAGGAGTTGAGGAAGGGAGAGAAGAGTGGGAGGTGCAGGAGAAGAGACAGAGGGAGAACAGGAGGCGAAGGAGGGAGGAGAGGTGTGAAGGAGGGAAGGAAGGAGAGATGAAGTGGAAGAAGGAGCGGGAGAAACGACATGGAAGTAAAAGGAGGAGAGGAGAGAGGAAAGCCAGGAGAGAGGAGGAGGAAGAGGAGGAGGAGGTGGTACAGGGGTGGAGGGTTTAGGGAAGGGAGGGAGGGAGGAGGAGAAAAGAGAAAGGAGGAGGAGGAGGAGGAGTGGAGAAAAGAGACAGGAGTCCAGTATCAATTTAATATCTTAAAGAAAATTAAATATCTGGGACTTTTCAATGCAATATGGTTTTAATAGGATAAAAACTTAACATGGTAAGTTAATTATAGAAGTAAATGGACTGTAACTAAATGACAGCGGTGTTCTCCTTAATGGCACAACATGATGTAATAACATAATGTAATATATGTTTTCTCCTTTCTCTCTCTCTCTCTCTCTCTCTCTCTCTCTGTCTCTCTCTCTCTCTCTCTGTCTCTCTCTCTCTGTCTCTCTCTCTCTCTCTCTCTCTGTCTCTCTCTCTCTCTCTCTCTCATCTGCCGTACCAGCTCCTCTCTCCCTGCAAAGTTTGCGTGGGAAGCTGAGTACACATACACTCACTCAGCTTTACACACACACACACACACACACACACACACACACACACACACACACACACACACACGGAAGCCTAGATAGCAGTGGAGCATGGTATGTTTGAGCTGTCCACTTGTGATTCTGCTTCTTTTCAATTTTGTGTGTGTGTGTGTGTGTGTGTGTGTGTGTGTGTGTGTGTATACAAAGCTGACTTACGGCTGGGTGAACCAGGTTTGACCTCAGCGGGGTCAAACACACACACACACACAACCCTCCTCTCCTCCTCTTCTCATACATTCCTTCTTTTCTTTTTCTTCTCTTTTCACACGTCGAGTTTGATTAATAAATATTTACAGTCTCTGAGATGTTGAAAGCGGATGAAACGCCGCCTCAAAAACCACATCGCTGTTATCTGGTGAAACCCAACGCTCTGCAAAAAATAAATTATTCAGGAATCAAGAAACATATACTCATTTTCTCATTGACACCCATGTATTTTTTAGATCATACAATGGGATTTTAACAGGTTTCAAAAGCCCAAAGATCATATAATTCTCCCAACACATAAATTATCATGTAAATTTCCATCCGAGTAAGAAAAACAACCACCACCAGCGCTCTCTCATCAATTAAACATGCGAGCCAAATGTTTATGAAGACTGTTTACGAAGGCTAATTTGCAGCGGAAGCGTTTTTTAAATCAGCGTGCTGGAAGAAGATTTGTCGGTTTATTTCCCGGCGGACGCGGGCGGGGCGGCGGCGAGGCGAACGCTGCGCTCGAGAAATCAAACGGGAGAAACGAGAGAGCGAGGAAAACGGCTTTCAAGTGTTTTTTTCGCCTCGCCGAACGACTCAGAAGTTGGTCTTTCCTCTGATCTCTCCCTGACCCCCCGCTGACTCGGACCAACAGCAACAAATAAATCTCATTTTCAGCCCAAACTGAAGATCCTGCTGTCTGACTGCAGGTCGGATCTGAGCCGCTGACTTTCTGCCTAATTGGTTTTACAGACGGCTGACGAGGCAGAAAAACTCCCAGGAAAGAGAGAGAGAGGAAGGTGAAGGAAAGAAAGACTGAGTCAGAGTATTGATTAGGCTGCAGCTTGTTGTGGTGTGGCTGTAGATCCATTCAGTAACGTTCTCAGTAAAAGTGAATAGTGTGATAAGGTGGATTTGGTTACTGTGACACAGTAAACTGTCTTGTCTTTAGCCCTAGTCTCTACTCCAAAACACTCTGAGTTGTAGCTTGAGAAGAGTCAGCTCAGTTAACCTGAACAAACTGTTAGCTAGCTAACTAGCCGGCAAACACACTGATGTTAATGTGAACACGCTAACGCTAGCCGCTGCTAGCTACGTTAGCTAGTGTGCTAATCACAACTCGGCCGCATCTGTGTCGCAATCACAATATTCAGCAAAGAATATTTTTTTTGAATGAATGAATTTTGTGTTTGGTGGGAGAGGGTGTGTGTGTCCTGGTATAGATTGTCATTGTTAAGCTGAGTTGCACACACACACACACACACACACACACACACACACACACACACGTCTCAGTGTCTTGAGTGAATCTACATGACATTGATTGCTGCCATGTAGACTGTAACTCCACTGACAGGTGTGTGTGTGTGTGTGTGTATGTGTGTGTGTGTGTGTGTGTGTGTGTGTGCTGACTGAGCAGTCTGTGTATATGGAGACAACACAGTCCAAACAGAGCCGTAGGCCACAGGCAGGAGTGTGTGTGTGTGTGTGTGCATCAGAGAGAGTAACCTGACGTATTTGTCCACATTGGTTGACTTCAGATTGTTGATGGGAGATTCAACTGACACACACACGCACACACCTACACACACACACACACTCACAAAACACACACATGCACACACACTCGTAGCTCTGCGTTGACCTTCAGTGGGATTTCACATAATTTGATTTCCATGTGGCCAAAGGCGTGTCCGTTACCAGAGACGTTAGCTAGCTTACACACACACACACACACACACACACACACACACACACGCACACACACACACTACGCTCACATTCCTGATAAATGAAATGTTCAGTTTGAGGCCCCCAGATGTGGTCAGGCTGCACTCCACCATGTGGTGTGTGTGTGTGTGTGTGTGGGAGTATTCCACTATAAATTCAAGGCTGTGTGTGTGTGTGTGTGTGTGGCGCTGGCTCATTCTAATGGTTGAGTGGGTGTGTATGTGTGTTTGTATGTGCATGCAAGTGTGTGTGGGAGCACAGAGTTAGTCCAGGTCAAGGCTGTGTGTGTGTGTGTGTGTGTGTGTGTGTGTGTGTGTGTGTGTGTGTGTGTGTGTGTGTGTGTGTGTGTGTGGGGATCCCAGCACGTTTCACCACTGAGAGGTTTGATATTATGGGATGGCAGCAGCAGCCTGGCGGTCAGGTTGCTGGTTCAAATCCCAGGACCGGCGGAGGGGGGTGGGGGGGGGGGAGCATTTTAGCAGATTACACCCACAACTAGCCCCTATCCCGCTCGGCATCATGGGAAATGAGCGGCGACGGGGTGGGAAGGACAAAACAGACGCAAAATGGATTCTGCTCTGATCGGTGACTGTGTCTGCGTTTGGATGTGTGTTGGGTTCTGATTTGTCGTCCTGTGTGTGTGTGTGTGTGTGTGTGTGTGTGTGTGTGTGTGTGTGTGTGCGTGCTCGCCCTGAGGCGTTGTTGTGGATGGGAGGGTGGAGTCGGCGGCGGCAGACTGAGAGGAAATGAGTGATTAGCTGAAAGTGGAACGCCCCTCTGGCTCTTCTCTCTCTCTCTCTCTCTCTCTCTCTCTCTCTCTCTCTCTCTCTCTCTCTCTCTCTCTCTCTCTCTGACTCAGATCTTGATGTTTTCTAATCAGTGTGAACAGAACAAAGCTGCATGGAGTCAGTTTGTCAGTTTCCAGCTGAACCATCACAGACCTTAAAGGAACACTTTGCTGATTTTCAACCAGCTTTGTATCATTACAGTGTCGGTAGTATATGCAAATGAGCAATGTTTACCTTCCCTCCAAAAATTAGTAAATACAATCTGTAGTTTGAATAACATGCGAGCCGGCGCAGCTTCAAAATCTGTCGTTCTTCCGAGAACCGATGACATCACCGGTTCGCGGAAGTACAACAGATTTTGAAGCTGTTTTTTTTGTTGTTTTTCACACTATATCCAGATTTGGGATAGACAGAGATATGGTTGAAAACCGGCAAAGTGTTCCTTTAATGCTCAGGATGTTTTTGTTGTCTCACCTGTTCTCTCTCTAAATTAGAAAGTGACTCATATCTGACATCAGCATGAACAGTCAGAGCGTCAGAGCCTCTCTCTCTCTCTCTCTCTCTCTCTCTCTCTGTGTTTTCCTTTCCTCCATCTTGTCTTTGTCTCACTTTCTTTTTGTCTCTCTCTCTTTCTCTCTCCTGTCTCTTTGTCTGTCTTTGTCACAGTTACATAATGATCATGACAGGAACACACACACACACACACACACACACACACACACACACACAGAATGCAGTGACAGTGTAACACTGTAACTCAACCCCTCATATCATCATATCCGTATACAGTAGATTTGCCGTGTGTGTGTGTGTAAAATGGCATTAAACACACATTG
>NC_136011.1:28847133-28854633 GCF_048128805.1 Centroberyx gerrardi
ACAGTAGAATCAGATTCACTTCTAGATCATCGACATTATGAGACAGTCAGGAGGTGAAAGGTCAGAGGTCACAGCAGCCTGATAACAGATGGACCAGATATTCCTGAGAATGATGAAAGAAGGCTCATGTTTCTCATGTTTTGTCTGAGTGCAGTTTGTAGCGTGTGTGTGTGTGTGTGTGGGAGTAATTAAACAGGGTGTGGGTGTGTGTGGTGTACAAAACACATCTGGTCGTGTGTGTGTGTGTGTGTGTGTGTGTGTGTGTGTGTGTGTGGCAGGGTGTGCGTCAGATCAGCGCTGGTTGTCAGTGATAATTATGATCGAAGACTGAAGTATGGAGGGAAGAGGAAGCGAAAGAGAGATTAGGAAGGAAGGGAGGGAGCACAAAAGGAGGAGAAAAATATGAGGAAGTGAGCGAGGAAGGAGAGGGAAGGGAGAAAGTGTAGAAAGGGAGAAGGGGAAATGGAGGGAGGATGATTTGGAGGAGGGGAAGGGAGGACAAAGTTAGAAAAAAGATGGATGGATTGGGGAGAGGAGGATGGGGAGGATTTGGAAGGGAAGGATGAAGGAGAGATTAGAGAGAGGAAAGGAGGGTGGAGGAGAAAAGGATGGGTGGAGCGAGGAGGGAAAAATTAAGGGATGAGGTAGAAAGGGTGGAGGAGGGAGAGACGGCGGGGGAAGGAGGGGATATTTTGGAGGAGTATGGAGGGAGGAGGAGAGGGAGAAGGAGGGGTGGAAGGGAGGATCAAGATTGAAAACGATGGGTGGAGTGAAGAGGGAATGACTAGGAAGTGAGGGAGGAGGGTGAGAGAAGGAGAGAATATTTTAGAGGAATAAAGAGGGAAGAAGAGAAGGAAGGAAACTTTGTAACTCTAGTTTTGTGATTTTCATGTTTTAACTCCAGTTCTCTGTGGCTTTACAAAACCTTTTCAAACACAAACTCAGAAAGTCATATAAAATCAAATAAAATCACGAGTGTTTTTCAGCCACAACCAGAGGTGGGGACTCGAGTCACATGACTTGGACTTGAATCAGACTCAAGTCACAGTTTTATTGCATGAGACTTGACTTTATGCATGAAGAGAAGACTTGAGGCTTGACTTGGGTTCTGGTGACTTGGGACTTGACTCTGACTTGTACTTTGATGACTTGAAAAGGTTTCTAAAGTCTTGACTTGAGATCTTGTGTTTGTGTAAATGACTTAGATTGAAAGTGATGAGATTTGTTCCAGCAGACGACTGAATTTAAATTCTGTTTTCTGAATTTGTATGGAATGATTGAATTTATTGAAGTTGAAACTGATTATAGAAATCAAACTCATGATGCTCTTACCAAGTTTTTATCCTATTAAAACCATATTGCATTGAAAAGTCCTAGATATTTAGTTTTCTTTAAGATATTAAATTGATACTGGACTCTTGATTTGTTCTGACTTGACTTGCTGTTCTACATTTAGACTTGAGACTTGACATTAATGACTTGGACTTGACTTGGACTTGACTTGGTAATCTACATTTAGACTTGAGACTTGACATTAATGACATGGACTTGACTTGGACTTGACTTGAGTCTTGAGCCTCAAGACTTGAGACTGACTTGGGACTCGAGCAAAGTTGACTTGGTCACAACTCTGCCAACAACAGATATATACTGTGTGTGTGTGTATATATATCCTCCATTTGCTGTATTCTAATTTACATTCTATTTTGTCTTTGCTGTATCCGTTTACTATTCGAACGACAATCTCAATTTCTAAGCTAAAGCTAACGTTAGCGACGAGGCTAACGTTAGCGACGAGGCTAACGTAGCTTCATCACAGACTGTACTTCTCTCTCTAGCTCTTCTAGTCAACATTAGCATGTTAGCAATCCATGGCAGCAAGGAGACAGAGAAGCTGCTTTGGTTCTTGCTGTAAAACCTCTCAGCTCAGTGACTTGCTGTGAGTCTCTTTATACAGAAGCTAGTCCGACGGGTCACAGCAAGATGGCCGCCGCTCCGACCGTCCAGGACCGTTGATTTGAATGGGAATGACCGTTCTATCTGTTCTAGTTCTGTGGTTCCTTCTGATAGAGTTGTACTGAGCTGATGGGACGGATGCTGCTCTGGTTGTAATGTTGGAACATCTGATCTTATTGCAGCTTTAATTCTGATGAAATGTTCTCATCAGGAAAATATTACAGCAGGAACAGATGGGTGTCGGCCGCAGCGGAGGACGACATTACTCCTTTCCTTTCTCTTTTTTTCTTGTTCATCCCTTTTTCTTGCACTTTTTTTATCTGTGTCATTTCTTCCTCCCTCTCCTCTCAATTTCTCTGCATTTCTTTACTCTCCTGTTGTCCTCCCTTTTTTATCTTTACATTTCTCTTTTTTCTCTTTCATCCTCCTCTTCTCATCTCCTTCCCCTCCTCCCTTCCTTCACCTCTTTCCTCACACCTCCTCTCTGTACTCCCTACATTTTTTTATCCTCCTAGTCTCTCTTCTTGCCTTTCCTTCTTTTCCTCTCTGGTTTTCTTCCCTTTTCTCCTCCTTACCTGTTTTTCTTCTTCACTACTCACACTTACTTTTTATCTCTATTTTTACCTCTATCATTTTTTCTCTCCCTCCTTTTTCTCTCACCCCTTGCACTTTTTTATCTTCAGTTTCTTTTTCTCTCACTTTTAGCCTCCTTCCTCCTCCCCCTCCTTCACTCCTTCCTTCATTTCTTTCTCCTGTTGCCTATTTTTCTCTCCATCCTTTCCACCTCTTTTCCTCTATTCTTCTCTTTCTAACTTCCTCTCACCTCCCTCCTCTGTTCTCCACCTTTCCTGCTTTTCTTCTTCCCTCTCATTTCTTCTTCCTCCCTTTTCCTCTCCTCTTCCATCCCTCCCTTCCTTCACCACTTGTTTCCTCCTCCCTTCCTTCACCACGTCTGTTCTCCCCTCCTTTTCTTCCTTCCCTCTTTCCCACTTTTCCTCTCCTCTTCCATCTTGCCATCCCTCCCTCTCTCTACTCCCTCTCTTCTCTTTACTCCCTCTCCTCTCTTCTTCCTCCATCCCTCCTTCTCTTTCCTCCCCCTGTTCTCTCTCCCTCTCTCTACTCCCTCTCCTCTCTCTTCTTCCTCCATCCCTCCTTCTCTTTCCTCCCTCTGTTCTCTCTTCCTCCTCATCTCTCCTTCTGTATACTCCCTCTCTTCTCTCTTCCTCCCTCTCTCTACTCCCTCTCTTCTCTTTACTCCCTCTCCCCTCTCTTCTTCCTCATCCCTCATTCTCTTTCCTCCCTCTTCTCTCTTCCTCCTCCCTCTCTCCCTCTCTCTAGTCCCTCTCTTCTCTCTTCCTCCTCCCTCTCTCTACTCCCTCTCTTCTCTTTACTCCCTCTCCTCTCTTCTTCCTCCATCCCTACTTCTCTTTCCTCCCTCTCTTCTCTCTTCCTCCTCACTCTCTCCTTCTCTTTCCTCCCTCTCTCCTCTCTCTCCTCCTCTCCTCTGTTCTTGGCTCACTCCCAGCAGCTCCACCCTCCTCCTCCTCCTCGTCCTCCTCCTCCTCGTCCTCCTCCATGATCCGTCCCGTTTCTATCAGTGAGCTGGGAACAACCAGTTCTCTACAGATCCAGTCTCCAGGGAAGGCCACGCCCCCCCCCCCCACACACACACACACACACACACACACACACACACACACACACACACACACACACACACACACACAGTCGGGGTTTACTGCACAGTGAACCAGAAGCGGCCCACGTCTGGTTTCCTGCCTGTTTCATGTTTGCATGACTTGCTCAATGCCACTTTCCACCTGCAGTGAAGCTCCCATGTTACAGGAATTTCAAAATGTCCTCTCTTCATATCCATATCTGATCAAAGATGTTTAATGAACACATTGTTAGAATTTGATTGAGTGGTTAAATTTAAAGTTGTTGCGCTTTCAAAGATCCACACTTTTTCCCATGCAGTTTCAGACTAAGACCGAATTCACGAACATTTGTGATAACGTCAAAAAACAGACAATATCCTTGGAATTTTTAGACTGAATATGGTCCAGTTTAAAGATATTAAAGGTCCCATATGGTGTAAAGCAGGAGTCCCCTTGCCTCTGTGATGATAAAGGAGTTGGATGTGTATCTAAACATGGTGAAAGTATCAAAACTAAATCCACACAATCCATATTAGAAAAGCGAGCCTCTAAACGAGCCGTTTGGACTTCCGTAACTTTGTGGCGTCACAAAGGTTCGCTCATTATCATTTCTGTAAGAAATAATAGACTAACAAAGTGTTTTTTTTCAAAGCGGTCGAGCGGTCGTCGTCGTTTATTACCGGAGAGTTTTCCCTACCTGTAGCCGCCGGGCCGCGGCGTCTCACGTTTCACTCTTGAAACGGTTAGCCAATCGGAACGGAGGGGTCGTTAATATTAATGAGCCTTAAAGACACGGCGACAGAAACGGCCTGTTCTTGGTAAGGCTCAGAGAGATGCTGGAAAATGAACGTGGAGAAATGGATTGAGAGTGTTTTTGGTTCATGACACCACACACACAGCTTTGAATGGACAGAAAGACACAAAATAAAACTCAAGACACAAAATAAAACTATTTCATACACCAGTGGAACCCGAGAGCAAACAGTTTGCAGTAACCATTCCTCCTCCTCCTCTCTTCAGAGAGATGGACAGATTGGAAAGACGAGTGTGATCTTTGAAGAGTCTTCTTGACCCGAGCCACTTATCTCAAGTACTTCCTCCATCCTCCATCCCCCTTTCTTTCTCTCCTTCCACCTCACATTCCTTCCCTCTTTTTCTCCTTTATATTCTCTCATGGCATCTCTCTTTCATCGTTTATCTTTCTGTTGTCCCATCCCTCTTTCTTCTTCTTCTTCTTTCTCTCTAGTCCCATCCTTTTTTTCTGTCTTCAGTATTCTGTCATTTCATCCCTTTCCTTTTTTTCTTTTTCTGTATTCCAGTCCTCTTCTTCTCTCTCCGTAGTCCTATCCCTCTTTCTTCTTTCTATCCACTACCAATCTCTCCTACACCACTTGTAGTGTAGCAGTAGCATGCTGGGTAATGCAGTTCTAATCATGTCGGAGTCACGGTTGGTAGAAGAAAATGGAGTAAAGGAGATTGGCAGTGGATAGAAAGGAGAGAGAGAGAGGGATGGGACTAGAGAGAAAGAAGAAGAAGAAGAAGAAAGAGAAGGGTTGGAATGTAGGAGAGGAAAAAGAGGGAGGAAATGACAGAGGAAGAAGAAAACTCCAACTATTTTACTCCTTTTCAGCTCGTCTGTGCTGCTGCTTTATGGTCTGATCTGATTTGGTCTGTTCAGTGTCAGGTCGGTGTGTGTGTGTGTGTGTGTGTGTGTGTGTGTGTGTGTGTGTGTATGTGTGTGTGTGTGTGTGAGTGAGAGAGAGTGTGTGTGTGTGATATAGATAGCGCTCTCATGATAAGCAGGGTAAAAAGGAGGTTATCTACTCCCAGTGGACCGACCATTAAACCTCTCCTCCTCCTTCACTCCCTCCTCTCTCCTCTCCTTGTTTCCTCTCCTCTTGTCCTCTCTTCTCCTCTCCTCTTCTCTTCTCTTCCTCCTTTCCTGTCCTCTCCTCTCCTTGTTTACTCTCCTCTCTTCTCCTCTCCTTGTTTCCTCTCCTCTCCTCTTCCCTCTCTTCTCCTTCATCCTCTCCTTTCCTCTTCTCCTCTCCTCCCCTCTGCTCTGTTATCCTCTTCTCCTCTTCTCCTCTCCTTGTTTCGTCTCCTCGTTTCCTCTCCTCTCCGTCGTTCTTCTCTCCTCTCCTCTCCCCTCCTTGTTTCCCCTCCTCTTGTCCTCTCTTCTCCTCTCTTCTTCTCTCCTCTCCTTGTTTCCTCTCCTCTCCTCTCCTCTCCTCTCTCTTCTCCTTCATCCTCTCCTCTGCTCTCAGTTATCCTCTCCTCTTCTCCTCTCCTTGTTTTGTATCCTCGTTTCCTCTCCTCTCCGTCGTTCTTCTCTCCTCTCCTCTCCCCTCCTTGTTTCCTCTCCCCTCCCTTTACTTCAAACCCTATCACCAACCACAAAATGTCCGTCCTTTGTAAGTGTGTGTGTGTGTGTGTGTGTGTGTGTGTGTGTGTGTGTGTGTGTGTGCAGAGCTCAGCCACTCCCCATAGACTCCCACACAGCGATCTGTACTCGGCTGTACTTGCTCCAAGTGAATATCCAACAGCATGCGACGATTTACTGCATCTGTTACTATGAGCGGAGGTTTTCACGGTCTCTTCCCCTCCTGGTCCCGTCCTGCGAGGCTCGGTCTGGACCCGGCTACTTTTATTCAGAGTGTCAGTCGACTGTCAGAGGATTTTTATGCGTTTTTGACTTGCAGTGGGTGAAGTGCTGCTGCATGTATTCATCCTGCGTCTCTCCTGCGTTAGTGCTGCAGGTATTTCTCTGCTGAATGTTACACAGTAGGACTAGTCACCAACTTCTGAATACATGCGGTGCAGTTGCATCGCTAATTTCCTCGCGTGAGTGACTGAGTGAATCAGTATCATAGTTAAAATGGAGTATTGTATGTTATCAGCTTCAGTAGATAGAGTCTCCATCATGGAGGAACATGTAGAACTGTGTGTTAGTTAATAAAGTGTAAATCTGTAGAACTGTGTGTTAGTTAATAAAGTGTAAATCTGTAGAACTGCGTGTTAGTTAATAAAGTGTAAATCTGTTGAACTGTGTGTTAGTTAATAAAGTGTAAATCTGTATCAAGCAGCTAGAAGCAGAGAGCAGCTGAGTCAGCTTGTTGTGGTGTGGCTGTAGATCCATTCAGTAACGTTCTCAGTAAAAGTGAATAGTGTGATAAGGTGGATTTGGTTACTGTGACACAGTAAACTGTCTTGTCTTTAGCCCTAGTCTCTACTCCAAAACACTCTGAGTTGTAGCTTGAGAAGAGTCAGCTCAGTTAACCTGAACAAACTGTTAGCTAGCTAACTAGCCGGCAAACACACTGATGTTAATGTGAACACGCTAACGCTAGCCGCTACTAGATACGTTAGCTAGTGCGCTAATCAGATGTGTTAACAACAAGACAGTGATGTTAGCTGACCAGATACTATGGTTAGCTAGCTAACAAGCTGACATTATCTAAACACTAAATCAATCAGATGGATCAGTGATGAAATGATCAGTTCAGTCAGAAACAGACAGAAATTAACCGTCTGTTCAATTCTGTTGAGACGACAGAAACACAGTCAGCTGTTCACAGAGCTGAAGACCTCCAAGATGGCCGCCAGAGGGGGGTTACATCATGTTAAATCCCTCTGTATTGAGTCGCGCCCCCTTTTAACACTCCGTGTCCCAGTTTAAACCTTCTGCTTCATCTTCATGTCTCCTTCATGACTAAAGTGGGTTTAACAGCTGAAATTAAGGAGGCATCAGAGCTTCACCTGGAGTCACCAGATCAGTCTGGTTCATGGCAAGTTCAGGTCTTCCCATTCATTTGTTCCTCTTTGTGTGAAGGTCACAAACCAGTGGTGGAAAACAGCCTGGAACGAGAAGAAAGAAAAGCTCTCT
>NC_136011.1:28864633-28884633 GCF_048128805.1 Centroberyx gerrardi
TGAACAGAGAGCTTCAGTGCGACCCAACAGACAGACAGACAGAGCAGAGAGGGCCGGTGGTTTCAGTTTCAGTCTGAGCTGAAGAGAGTGAAGATCAGCTGTTTCCTCACAACAGGACGGTCAGAAAGAGCTTTGCAGCAGCTGGCTCTCTGTCTTCTCTCTCCGCCTCCTACAGACCGTTCATTTGTCTTTCTCATTACAAAGCTGACGCAGGAAGATAATAACAGTCTGTCTGTGTGATGTGTCACTCTGACAGAGAGAGTCCGGCCCAGATAGTCAACAGAGAGCTTCTCCAGATACCTGCCAGTCCAGCTGTGGTCAGGATATGAGCAGGTTGCTTAGTCAGCAGTGTTGAGCGGTAAAGCGTTACTCAGTCATGTTACAGTAATGTGATTACTTTTTTCAGTAGGAGTAGTGTAAGGGATTACAATTTCAAATTCAGTAATTCCAATACAGTTACTAATCCCAGTAACGCTCTGTTACTGTGTTACTTAAACCTGAACCTCCTTTAACCTTTTCCTTTCTCTACTTTGACATTTTCAAAGTTTTTTACTTTTATTATTTTTCAAATCCCTGTGTGTTTTTTCCTCACCTGTATCTTTAAGGACATGCAGCAGCTTTACGTCGGCTGTTCGCTAAAAAACACGACGCAAACTTTCAGCAGCTGGAAGTTTTCCCATTACTTTGAATTGATCTCAGTCAAGGATGTAAAGAACATGTAATGGAAAACACAACATCCAGTTTATCAAAGCATCTGATACAGAAACACAGAGATGAGAAACTCCGCTGCTGCTAACGAGACACAAAGCTAATTACTGCTTCTGCTGAGGAATTAGTAAAGTAATGTGATTACTTTTTAAACGAGTAATAAGTAAAGAGTAATTGATTACATTTTCAGAGTAACAGGAGGCCGTGCAGCAGCCTGCTGTGGGTTTGGAAACCAGCGACTAAACAGAAATCCTGTCACTCAGCAGTTAGCGGTCGGTCGCCATGTGATTGTGTTCAGCTGACACGACGCTCATCTGTGTTATTAACATGCCTGAGTGAGCTAATGTGGCTAACGTGGCTAGCGTGGCCGATTGGTGCTGACGCAGCCGGGCCGATCTGATTGGCTGAGCTGCGAGCGGCTGCCGTGACGTCATCTGGAGCGGACGCAGAGGAAGAGAAGAAGAAATGAAGATGACAAAGAGATAAACTACTGTTCTTACACTGAGGTCTGACTTTACCAGCAAGACATTTATGGCTTCAGTCACATCTCCAGCTGCTTTTCTTTGGTCTGAACCAGACTGGAAGAACTGACTTTATTCCATTTTTGTATTTGGTCGGTTTAGGTTCAAACTGACCAATTACAAACCAACCAGGGCTTGTAAAGAAAAGTCACATGACTCACAAGCAGCTTGTTTATTGGACAGAGTTTTGGTCACCTGTCATCCTGCAGGTTAGAGATTTGTTCAAAACAAATCTGACTCCAGTTCCTGTAACTTTATCTAACATGATGGACTCGTCTGTCTCTTCTTCTGTGGTGTTCATACCAGTTAAGAACACATGAAGAAACAGCTGAATATGAGCATCAGTCCAGACTTCATTTTGTTCTGCTAGGCTTTCCAAGCGTCTCCTTCTACCCATAATCCCTTGCGTTTCAGGGTGGTTTCCTGTAGTTGGTTGGATTAATGAACCGCCCCGCAGTTCTCTTGTTAGAGGACTGTGTTGTGAACGCAGCTCATGTTGCTGCAAACAACAAGGACCCAGAGACTCAAATGTACTGAGTTGATCCTGATCAGACGTGGTTATTGATTGTGAAATTACAATATGAATTTTCATCGCAGCTTTGATTAACTGCCTCAATCATCTTTGAAGTTTTTAATTACAAAAACTCAGAGGTGGAGACTCGAGTCACATGACTTGGACTCGAGTCACAGTTTTAATAGCTTGAGACTTGACTTGATGCATGAAGAGAAGACTTGAGACTTGACTTGACTTGGGTTCTGGTGACTTGGGACTTGACTCTGACTTGTACTTTGATGACTTGAAAAGGTTTCTAAAGTCTTGACTTGAGATCTTGTGTTTGTGTAAATGACTTAGATTGAAAGTGATGAGATTTGTTCCAGCGGACGACTGAATTTAAATTCTGTTTTCTGAATTTGTATGGAATGATTGAATTTATTGAAGTTGAAACTGATTATAGAAATCAAACTCATGATGCTCTTATCAAGTTTTTATCCTATTAAAACCATATTGCATTGAAAAGTCCTAGATATTTAGTTTTCTTTAAGATATTAAATTGATACTGGACTCTTGATTTGTTCTGACTTGACTTGCTGTTCTACATTTAGACTTGAGACTTGACATTATTGACTTGGACTTGACTTGGTAATCTACATTTAGACTTGAGACTTGACTTGAGACTTGTGCCTCAAGACTTCAGACTGACTTGGGACTCGAGCAAAGTTGACTTGGTCACACCTCTGCAAAAACTCAAACAGCCAGAACAAAACGGGGTGAAACACCTGTTTTAGTGAACTCATGCTTAATAAAAGCTTCAATAGAATAAATCTAACGCAGGCAGCAGCTGCATCGAATGACGCAGTGTGATGGATTCTGTCTGAAGTGAGTGAACTCCCAGCAGTGTGTGTGATGTTCTCCAGCCTGCGTCCCTCCACACAGACGGACTATCTGTGACTTACTTCCTGCAGACCGCTGCGAGGGTTGGAGTGTGTTCTGCCGGTCCTGTGTGAGGCGTCTGTCGGGTCGCAGCGCTGCGGCGGCCTAGATGGCTCTCTGCATGGCCTACATAACTACAGACTGCTGAGACTCTGCAGCACAGACAGAGCAGAGCATAATGGATGACATCCTTATGGAGCACACACACACACACACATGTCCTAAATATATATACACCTGTGTGTGTGTGTGTGTGTGTGTGTGTGTGTGTGAATGAAGTATTTCTTGCAGGAACACTCTAGTCAAGGTTGGAATGACATTGCGCAAACAGCGTAGCAGAGTTCTGTGTTAAAAGTATGATGGTCATATACACTTAAATCTGATTGGATGTCAAGACCCCATGAAGCGGCATCTTTACTTCCTGGATTTGATGCATTTCCTGTTGAAACAGGATGTTGAGGCGGGACTTAATGCAGTGAGGGATCATTCAGAAGTCTAAACCAATGGATTATGAGTCAGGGAGAGAAAGGCAGTTTTAATTGATGGGAGGGGCGGGACTTTTCAAATCTGATGGTTTTATTGGTTGGAATTTATATTTCCTCCTCCTGGTGCAGCATGATGTCATCATGAGAGATACTCTGTTTTCCAGGAAGGAAAAGTGATGGGAGTTCATTTCATGACTTTAAAGCTGCACTTGATAATTTCGCACCTTGGCGGCCCCAAGTGGCAGCGAGAGCTAACTGTTTGAATTGTGAGGACTTCATTACCCAGAAATCCTGTGCGGTGAGGTCAGTAAATATACTGTAATATATACCAAAGGAAACCAAAGAGGTGAGAGAGGAAAAGATCTAACGTTTGTGAGTCCAGGTTTCTCTGCTCACTGCTGTTTCGATGAGTTTAACACGTGGAAACCAAGCGGCCAAATCCACGAGTGACTTTTGAAGCCAATAAGGAAGCGGCTGAAAGCTGCAGTTCCTCTAACGTCCACTAGAGTCCGGCTCCAAACAGACTCCAAACCGCCCGACTCCATTCATGTCAATGGGACCACAGCCCGACTCCTTCACCACACACCGCGCTCGACTTCTCCACAGACTGTATGGGTTGTAGCTGCTGCGGTAGCGGGCCAATCACACGTCGCATTAAATCGAAGAACGCTTGCGGTGATTGGCTGCGAGCAAAACCGTACAAATAGTCATTTTTTTCTAGATCTGTGTACAAAAAGTATCGTATTCAGGTATCGTTTGACTGGAGTACCGATACCCAGCCGTACTCTTGGGCTTTACGAAACGCATTTAAAACCACATCAAACCACCTAAAACAAATCTGTCTGTTTTCTTTATTCCTGAAAGTCGGACATTTCAGAGGAACGGTGAGATTTTCACCCGCAGCAGCAAATGATCTGAACAAGTGCTGCAAGGTGATGTGAAGACCACAGCGCTCGCTCTGAGTGTGTAGGCGTGTGTGTGTGTGTGTGTGTGTGTGTGTGTGTGTGTGTGTGTGTGGGCGGTGTCAGTGAGTGTGTGATGAGGATGCACAGTGGTAGTGGAGTGGATGGTGTGTGTTGTCCCTGCAGAGCGGCAGCAGGTCAGGCTGTGTGGGAGTGAGCTGCGGCAGAGGCTTCGGTTGCCATGGTTAACAATTGATGCTCGAAATGCAAAATCGTCACAGCGCTAAAAATACTGAGCGGCTCACACGGGCCGGGGGTTTGGAGAACGTCCACAGCCTGCCATCCATCTGCTTTCCATCCAGACATCTGCAGGTTCTCACTCCTCCAGTCTTCCTGCTTTCATCCCTTTATCCTGCTTCTATTCTGCTTCTATTCTGCTTCTATTCTGCTTTTATCCTGCTTTAATACTGTGTACAGTATTTATCCTGCTTCTATCCTGCTTCTATTCTGCTTCTATTCTGCTTCTATCCTGCTTTAATACAGAATTTATCCTGCTTCTATCCTGCTTCTATTCTGCTTCTATCCTGCTTCTATCCTGCTTTAATACAGAATTTATCCTGCTTCTATCCTGCTTCTATTCTGCTTCTATCCTGCTTCTATCCTGCTTTAATACTGTGTACAGTATTTATCCTGCTTCTATTCTGCTTCTATTCTGCTTCTATCCTGCTTTAATACAGAATTTATCCTGCTTCTATTCTGCTTCTATTCTGCTTCTATCCTGCTTTAATACTGTGTACAGTATTTATCCTGCTTCTATTCTGCTTCTATTTTGCTTCTATTCTGCTTCTATTTTGCTTCTATCCTGCTTCTATTCTGTTTCTATTCTGCTTCTATTCTGCTTCTATCCTGCTTTTATCCTGCTTTAATACTGTGTACAGTATTTATCCTGCTTCTATTCTGCTTCTATTCTGCTTTAATACAGTATACTGTATTTATCCTGCTTCTACTCTGCTTCTATCCTGCTTTAATACAGAATTTATCTTGTTTCTATCCTTCTTTAATACTGTGTACAGTATTTATCCTGCTTCTATTCTGCTTCTATTCTGCTTCTATTCTGCTTCTATCCTGCTTCTATCCTGCTTTAATACTGTGTACAGTATTTATCCTGCTTCTATCCTGCTTCTATTCTGCTTTAATACAGAATTTATTCTGCTTCTATCCTGCTTCTATTCTGCTTTAATACAGTATACAGTATTTATCCTGCTTCTACTCTGCTTTAATACTGTGTACAGAGCTCCTTCATGTATTCATCCTGCAGCAGTATCAGGGTTATTAAAGGTTTGGATTTGTCAGTATAGTTTTTATTTTTTTATTTTAATTTCTGTGTAGTTTCAGTTAGTTTCCAGTGTGACTTCGGTAGTTTTAGTTTATCGTCTTTCAGATTTCTTTACACTAATTTGTCGGTTCATCCTCAACTAACTAAAACACCGTACAGACGGCTTCATCTGTACTGTATAGATCTGTACTGTATAGATCTGTACTGTATAGATCTGTACTGTATAGATCTGTACTGTATAGATCTGTACTGCATAGATCTGTACTGTATAGATCTGTTTCTGGGGAAAAAAGCTTCCTGATATTCGCTGCTGAAAATATACAAAACACGACGAAGAGGGAATTCTCTCTTACACTACAAAGAGAGAACTGAAAAAAAATAAAGTGAATTAAAATGAAACAAAACAAAACAAAGACACACTCAAGAATTATTGGTACCCTTCATGAAAATGAGCAAAAATGGCTTTAAAAAAATTAACAACACATACAATGAGTCATGTTTTGGGCTCAGACAGATCAAACAGGATTTCACAAAACTCATCTAAAATGTGACTTTATTGTCAGTGAATGGCTCAAGACAGCTGATCACTTGAGTCATATTCAGCAGGTCGTTTTGCTGTTATGCCAGCAATCATTTGTGCCAGAGCAGCTGTTAAACTTCTATCTCTTTTAGGAAAAAGAAAAACATATTTCATCCCTGTCCTCTGGAGCCTGATGTCTCCCATGGAGCGGCTGCTGGATTCTTGACACATTTTAGTTTCTTATATAAAGTCTTATGTAAAGTGTCACTGTAGTTTGTCTCCGGTGTCAGTAAAGTTTTTTTTTCTCTCCGCGAAGCTCCAGCCGAGGGTCTTTGTGCTGCTGTCGGCGGCTTGATGAGTGGGCTCCGCCACAAAGCATGCTGGGAGATTGGTAGCCATGGAGATCTTTGGTTTCGACTTGATAATGTCTGTCTTTCACTTCAGCCTCTGAAACCTTCATGTGGAGAGAGAGAGAGAGAGAGAGAGAGAGAGACGTGGAGAGAGATCATATTAAATAGTGAAGATACCAGATAATTAGGTTAATGGTTATTATAGATATTGATGATTATAATATTTGTGGGAGGAGGACTGACATTATTGCAGCATCACAGGAGTTTTCTTTGAGATGCGTACATGCTATTCTTAGTCACATTACATAAAACTGCATAAAACTGTTTATAAGTAATAGAATACTTTTTACTACAACAGTTTTCCTTTTTTATGAGCAGCCAAACACACAATTATTCCCAACTGTTTGATAAAGAATTGCCTTTTTATTGCAGTTTTGTCAGGACTTTAGGACTGAAATGCCAAAACTCCAAAAAAAAAAAAGGAACGGTATAAAATAACTGAACTGTGAGAAAGACGGAAGGAGAGAAAGACAGATCGCACTTGAAAGCGTTCATCAGAGCCGGAGAGAAGATGGAGAGATAGAAACGACAGCGTTGGAGGATGCAGGGAGGAGAGAGGGAGGAGAGAGAGAGAGAGGGGGAGGAGAACGTGGGCGAACGACGGAGGAGAGGAGAGGAAGATCCATCTGATGCTGAACTGACGCTCAGTTTGATACCCAGTCACACCGTCTTTAATCTCTCCTGCATTACAACTGCTCAATGTAAATTCTACTGTCTCATGTATCATGTGACCCCCCTCTGTCGGCCATCTTGGAGGTCCTCAGCTCTGTGACAGACGGTTCATTTCTGTCTGTTTCTGACTGACTGATCATTTCATCACCGTGCTGTAAAAGATGCTGCAAGATGGCCGACATGTAGCGGCGGTCTGGGGTGACGGGAGACGTTTTCTCTCCTCCTCTCACCCCCGTTCTTCTCTTCTTTTTTTCTCTTCTCTTCTCTCACGTCTCCATCGTTCGTCCGTCTTCCTGTCTCTCATTTGTCTGTTTCTGTCCCTCCTGCTCTTGGCCGCAGTGTCATTACTCTCTCTCTCTCTCTCTCTCTCTCTCTCTCTCTCTCTCTCTCTCTCTTCTCTCTCTCTCTCTCTCTCTCTCTCTCTCTCTCTCACCCCTTATCTCCCCCATTCATTCTCTCTCTCTCTCTCTCACCCCTTATCTCCCCCATTCATTCTCTCTCTCTCTCACCCCTTATCTTCCCCCTTCATTCTCTCTCTCTCTCTCTCACCCCTTATCTTCCCCCTTCATTCTCTCTCTCTCTCTCTCTCTCTCTCTCCCTCCCCTTATCTCCCCCATTCATTCTCTCTCTCTCTCTCTCACCCCTTATCTCCCCCATTCATTCTCTCTCTCTCACCCCTTATCTCCCCTTCATTCTCTCTCTCTCTTTCTCTCTCTCTCTCACCCCTTATCTCCCCCATTCATTCTCTCTCTCTCACCCCTTATCTCCCCTTCATTCTCTCTCTCTCTTTCTCTCTCTCTCTCACCCCTTATCTCCCCATTCATTCTCTATCTCTCTCTCTCTCTCTCCCCATTCATTCTCTCTCTCTCTCACTCCTTATCTCCCCCATTCATTTTCTTTCTCTCCCCCCCCTCCCTCTCTCTCACCCACTATAAATAACCCTGTGGAGTCACAATTCTTCTCTATGCACTGCCTTTAACACACACACACACACACACACGTGCACACATGCACACTTTGACATCATTATGTCAAGATGGCATTTCTCTACCTCCCCACACACACACACACACACACACACACATACACACCTAACAGTAACCAGTCATTAGTCCTCTTCCTCTCTTCCCCTCTCTCTCCTCCCCTCTCTCTCGCCCCTCATCTCGTCCTCTGTGGATTACATCAGTGGTTTTGGGTCGAGCTTCACCTCACTGCAGTCCGCCGTCACCGACACCCGGGGCGTTTCCACACTTGCAAAATTTCCACTGAACCATAATTCAGCCGCAGAAACCACATGGGACCGGTCGTTTCTTCTCTAATGATTCGATACGTGATCTGAGGTTCAGGATTCAATCCAACCAGGATACGATGTGATCAATAAAAGTTCAGTGACAACAAAGTCTGACTGTGCAGAATTCTGTTTATTTCTGAGACTCAAATCTTTCTAGCGATGCCATTGGCTGCTAGAATGTAAACAACAATTTAAAAATGTCGTTACAAAGTGACAATAATATAATTTGGATGGAGAGCTTGTGAAACTGTGATGGTCAAGAGTCTCATTAGTGATTACTACAGCAGAATAACATGGAGCTGATATCACCATTCATGTTCCTGACAGCAGAATAACATGGAGCTGATATCACCATTCATGTTCCTGACAGCAGAATAACATGGAGCTGATATCACCATTCATGTTCCTGACAGCAGAATAACATGGAGCTGATATCACCATTCATGTTCCTGACACAACAGACAGATTTTTGTATTGAGATATATTGAATTTCGATATATCGTCCCATCACTAGCAGAATGTTAACTGCTTGAATTTGTTCTAAAATGACTCCATAAGGTTTTCCTGGTGAAATCGTTATTTGCAAATCATTCTTAGCATTTCTTGTACATGTATTACCAGCTGCTGACCCTCGGTCAAACAGTCCTTGCTCTAGTATCAGTTTGTTTTATCTTGCTGGAGCTCCAGGTGGGTGGAGCTGAACAACACCGGCACAGCTCAGGTCGGTTCAGGCGAGCTGTCAATCACAGCAAAGTTTATTAAATTGACTTTCACACCCTTTCCTGCGATTGTCAAAACTTTCTGGCGCTCATTGTGTTGACCCGCATGACTAACCCCACCCATCTGGCGCTCCAAGGAGGTTAAAACAAACACCAAGACCTGTTTTCACAAACTGTTTGACCCTGGTCAGCTGGTGACTCGTGAGCAGCAGGTCAGGGTTTGAATTTGACCCAGAAACATTATTTATTTTAGTTTTAGTTTTATTTCAGTAAATGTGTCAGTGTTGTTCAGCTGGAGCGCCTAGACATGATTCTCCTTGGAAAAAAAAAAAAAGTCAATAAAATAGAAATAATATAGTTGAAAATAAAAAAGGCCTCGCTCTTCTTCTTCTCTGTCTGTGAGGTTTGGATTAGTCTTGGTTCAGAGTTAAACCCATTACAGGCAGAGCAGAGCCTCATCCACTTTAACAGAGGAGAGAGGGGTGAGCATGGGTCAACGCACACACACACACACACACACACACACACACACACTCAACATCTTCCCCTATTTCTGTCTCGCACTCGGATACGCATGGACACACACTCACATCCACTCACACTCACACACATACACACAAATATACACACACACACATCCACTCTCTCACACACACATACACACACACACACACACACACTTTTATTCCGCATGACTGAATCTGGTTAGTGGTGGAAATGGTTCAATACAAATGCTGCTGGATCAATAGCAGCTCCCATAGTGGTCAGAGAGGGTACTGCAGTGTGTGTGTGTGTGTGTGTGTGTGTGTGTGTGTGTGTGTGGTCTTTAGCATGAGTAAAAACAGTGACCAGTTCAACAACTCTCTGTTTTTCTGTACTTCCATGTGAACGTGGAATGAAAAATTCTCATAAATTTGAGTTAACAGCTGTTTGTCACGACATTTTGTGGAAACTGATAATTTTATTTTTATATTATTTTACAGTAAAAGTTGAAGTTTAGGAACAAATACAGTTCTACTTATGAAATGTCAGGATGGAAAACTTCTCTCTCTCTTCCAGTCCCGTTGGTGTTAAATCTCTCTCGCCCTCCTCTCTCTCTCCTCTCTGTCCTGCCATGACATACTTTCTAACACTCTGCTGTGTGTGTGTGTGTGTGTGTGTGTGTGTGTGTGGTGTGTGTGTGGGTGTGTGTGTGTGTACTCATGGGTCCATGTCCGCTGATGGTGTGTGTCTACGCTGTATGCTTTCTGCGCGAGTGCACACTGTGTTAGCTCACTCCGGCAACACACACACACACACACCTACACACACACACACACACACACACACACACACACACACACACACACACACACACACACACACACACACGGTCCCAGTGGCTATGTATTTTTAGCCTAGCAACACAAGCAGCTCCAGCCTGACTGGTTGTTCAGGGAGAGTGGGTGGCAGCACTGCTTTCTCCATCCTGACACACACACACACAGACACAGACACACACACACACACACACACACACACTGATGCATCTGTGAGTAAACGGGTTGTGTGTCTGTACCTGTCATGTCAGTCTGTCTGTATCTCTGAGTCTTCGTTCAGAGTTACAGACAGAAACAGATTCCAGTTTTATTTCTACAAACGTTCCTCAGATGCAGAGCTGCTCTGGAGGCCGAAGCAATCTGATTGGTTGAGTTAAACCTCAGTGGGCGGAGCTAAAGAACCACAGTTTCTCTGGCTAAGTAACATCAGACTGCGGCACTGGTGACTTTATTTCTCATAAGAAACCAGCGACAGATCGAGCGTCTCTTTCCTTCCCTGGGGAACAGAGTTAAACAGATTGGTGACAGATCAGCTGGTGTTGATTTGCGCAGCCTGTTTGTCTAAAGATGTCTGATATGCAAATTAGCATGTGACATCATCTGGCGACTTATAGCGACTTGGTAAAAAGTTGGCAGCACTGTGTTAGACTGAAGCTCAGTGAAAAAGACAAGAGGTAAGAGAGGAGGAAGCTAATATTATGAAGCCTAGCACTCTGCTGCTAACTGAAAAATACAATCTACCATACGGAGTTGTCTAGGTTAGCTAGTTAGCTAGCTGACCTTCAAGTTCAAACTGGACATACTAGTCTATAGCTATCCTTATGAGGACCAAATGTCCTCACAAGGACAAAAAGATGTGGAAACCCTCCAAAGTGAAGACGTTTACTCCTCGCTTCTTTAAGGAGATAGTGTGGGGTTGGGTTAGGTTTAGGTTAGAGGTTAAAGGTTAACGAATGAGCATACACCACGGTCAAAAGTTTGGACACGCATATTTTTCTTCATTTTTACTATTTTCCACATTTTAGAATAATAGTAAAGACATCAAAATTATGAAATAACACAAATGGAATTAAGCAGTGACCAAAAAAGTGTTAAACAAATCAAAACTATCTTATATTTTAGATTCTTTGCCTTGATGGAAAGGCAAAGGCTTTGGAAAGAAATTCATACATAGGATCAACTTCACTATTTATATTTGTCTAAGAAACAAATTTCAAGCATTTAAGCAGAAGCCTTTAGATCAGAATGGCTTTAAGAGAATGAAAAACACAGAACATTCAGTCAGGTGGGTCCAGACTGTTGATTGGTAGTGTAGATAATGGAAGGATCTCACAAGTGTGTGTGTGTGTGTGTGTGTGTGTGTGTGTTTACCTAATCACCTCCTTGCCTGTAGCACAGTTTTTCCCAGTTAAGTCTCTCTTAATGTGTTGCACCAACACTGTCGGGGGTCGGGGGTTCGATCCCCACTGGGACGTCCCGTACTGGAACGGTACCCAGTCAGGGTCCTGCATGGCGTTCTGCTGTTTGCTGACCGCAGAGCCAAGCTGCTGACTCTCCTCTCTCTTTAAATCACCTGCTGTGTTTGTTTGGGCTCCTTCAGCTTCACCAGGCAGAGCGACTGCAGTGAAACCGTTCAATAAAAATAATGATGATGCGTCATATTCATAACGCACTTTTCATTAAAAGACAAAGCTAATTTCCATCTGCGGCTCTGACAGGAAAGCAGCCAGAAACTAAAGCCTTGGCAGAGAGACGGGACTCCTCTGATCCTTTAGACTAAAACCAGTCAGATGTTTTCCACTTCTCTCTGTTAGATCTGATGAACGTCTCACCTCTGCTGCCCTGCTGCTTTGCTCTGAGTTTTCTTCCTTTTTAATTCTTCTCAGCAGCACTTTGAGACTTGCTTGCATTTTTCTTCTCTTCTTCTTCTTCTTCTTCACTGGGATCATACGTATGTAAAAGGCAGCAACAAAAAGCCACTTCTCGTTGTTTTCTGACCTCCTGCGTGTCACCGCTGGATCAGAAAAGCCTTTTAACTCCAGTATCGTTTTTTTAATGCTTTTACATGAACTGAAGCTTTCCACAGTCGCAGGTTTCATCATGAAACCCGTTCTAAACCCAGGAAAACATTTCCAATACATGCCGTTATTTAATCCAGTCTTAAATAATGATAGATTCACCATTTATTAAGGACGGTTATTGTAAAGTATTACCAAAAACAATTAAATAAAAGCAATTAAATCAATATTCCACTTAGTTTTAACATGGGGGTTGTTATGAAAAGCAGAATATAATCTCCTCACCAGGATCAGATCAGCTGGATCAGTTTGTAGCTTCAGATTTTTTCTTCCCATTCATTTGAATGGAAACTGACATTGACACAGCGGAGGGATACCATTTAGGAGAGGTAGTTCCTGTTTGGGAGACCGGATCTACTTTTTATTTTGAAATACTAAGTTTAGTGTGAAGCAAGAATGATCTCTGTACAGTGAACATATTCTCTATACTTCATACTGTTAACCTTTGCACATTCTCTGGTCAATATTTTGCACATTCCTGCACAAACTGTACAGCTTTTTCATTTCACTTTAAAAACAGATATATTGCACATTTTTTATTGCTGTATTGCAAATATCTCTATTTTTGTTTTTTATATTTATGTTCTTGACTTTTTGACTTGCAGTACTTGTGGTTTTTACTTCTACTTTCTTATTTTTCTCCATGTTTATTGTATGCACCTACATACCAAGGCAAATTCCTTGTATTGTGAAAACTTACTTGGCAATAAACCTGATTCTGAATAGAAATGCAAAATGAGAACAGAACCAGGATGCTTCACTTACAGCAGGATCTGTTGTTCAGTGTCAGTTTTCAGTCTATTTTCGTAGCTCATTCAAATGAATGGGGAGTAAGTAAGTACCAGCCATGTTAAAACTGAGTGGAATATTGCTTTAAAGTGCTTTTTTAAGAAGTGATTTAACAGAAAGAGCCTTCTAAGCTCTTCTAACATCAATAATCTATGAAAACCAAAACAAAACAAACCTCCCCCATCATGCCTGTTTCTGCATGTTGGCTCACAGTTTTGTTGCTCAAATCATCGCTCCTGATCAATAATAGCGATCACAACATGGAGGAACATTGTCAGGATTATTATTTTATCCAGAACGGTGCAGTTTGGTGTTTGTTGTCCCGGCTGACGTCAGGATGTTGGTGCAGATTGTTCCTCTGCTCCGTTTCCTCGCTGCTCGCTGTGTGTTGATGCTGCAGTTGTTGTTTTATTGGTGCTGACAGAGCCAGCGCAGAGTTCAATGAGTTTAATAGGAGATCTGCGGTCAGAGTGTGTGTGTGTGTGTGTGTGTGAAGGAGAGAGAATGTGTGTGTGAGAGAGAAGTGTGTATGTGTGTTGTGAGAGAGAGAGAGAGAGAAGCAGAGGGAGTGGTTGAGAAATTGAGAGAGAGTATTTATGTGTGTGTGTGTGTGTGTGTGTTGTGAGAGAGAGAGAGAGAGAGAGAGAGAGAGAGAGAGAGAGAGAGAGAGAGAGAGAGAGAGAGAGAGAGAGAGAAGAGAGAGAGAGAGAGAGAGAGAGAGAGAGGAGAGAGAGAGAGAGAGAGGAGAGAAGAGAGAGAGAGAGAGAGAGAGAGAGAGAGAGAGAGAGAGAGAGAGAGAGAGAGAGAGAGAGAGAGAGAGAGAGAGATATGTGTGTGTGAGAGAGAGAAAGAGAGAAACAGAGGGAGTGGTTGAGAAAGTGAGAGTGTGTGTGTGTGTGAAGAGAGAGAGAATGTGTGTGTGAGAGAGAGTGTGTGTGTTGTGAGAGAAAGAGAGAAACAGAGGGAGTGGTTGAGAGAGTGAGAGAGAGTATTTATGTATGTGTGTGTGTGTGAAGGAGAGAGAGAATGTGTGTGTGAGAGAGAAGTGTGTCTGTGTGTGTGTGTTGTGTGTCGAGAAAGAGAGAGAGAACCAGAGGGAGTGGTTGAAAGAGTGAGAGAGAGTATTTATGTGTCGTGTTTGTGTGAATTTTGTGCCAAAAGGAGGTCCAACCTGCTCCACTGTCTCTGAGTTGTGTAATGACATGTTGTGACCCAGCGGGCGCGCTGCAGGTTAGCTGTTGAGGTGAAGCTGAAGTGAGGCTGCAGTTTTCTCCCAGACAGACAGGAGGCAGCTAACTGGCTTCAGAATAAAGATTTGTTTGATTAATTTTGCTCTTCTCAACAGTCCCAGCTGCATGCAAACAGCACATTGTGTTTTTAATGCAATATCTTTTCAGTGACGTTTCATATTCCAGCTTCTCCTCTTGTTGATATTCCTCCATTCAATTATTTACCTCCATTTTCTTTACTTTTTAAGAGAATGAAGTTTTCATTTTCAGTAGTTTAATGACTTGATGTCAGTATAGTTGATTGGTTCTTTGCCTTGCTGCAGCTCAGGTTCAAAACAACAACAGACAAACATGACCACAGGTACAGATAAACACATTTTGCTCCAGCCTGTCGTTCACTTCACTCCACCAGGATCCACAATATGAGTTAAAGTGGAAGTCCAAGATACAGAGACGGTTAAAGTTCATTCAGAGACGTTGTTGCAGCGCTGTACTCCATCATAACTTCAGGTTATTTATCTAAAGTTTCCATAAGTGGGTCATTTCCTATACATGAACCTTTGATACTTTGATACAATTTAAATATATTTCAAACATTAAATCATTCTTCTGAGGTCTAAAATATAATAATAATAATAGTGATAATACACTTTATTTGTGTAGCACACAGCAAAAGACGATTAAGAGAAAGAATTGCAAAAGCAAAAAGATAAAATGACTCATGGCAATACAGAAACAATAAGAATCATCAGATAAAAAATCAGATGAAAACATTATTTTTTGCAAAATGATGAAGAATGATGATGCATTCCTGTAATCCTCTTCTCTCTCTCTCTCTCTCTCTCTCCAGGTTTGGATGTGCAGCGCTGCCTGCGCCAGCTAGCAAGCGAGAGCCCGTGTGTGTGTGTGTGTGTGTGTGAGCGTTCATCAGCAGCAGCAGCAGGTGGAGGTGTGGGCGGCGGGGTCGCGGCGGGGTCAAGATGACGTCGGTAGCGGCGGAGTTCGACCACATGGAGATCCAGCAGCAGTACAGCGACGGCGTCAACAACCGCTGGGACGCCGACGACTGGGACAACGAGAACAGCTCCGCCCGCCTGTTCGAGCGCTCCCGCATCAAGGCTCTGGCAGGTAGGAGGAGGGAGGGATGGAGGGAGGGAGGGAGGGATGGAGGGAGGGATGGAGGGAGGAGGGAGGGATGGAGGGATGAATGTTGGCTTGCAGTTTCAGTCCTGCAGTGCCACAACATGTTAGTCTTCTCAAAGATGGCACGTAAGATAGTTGACAGGAATTTTGAGTGTTGGGAAAGTTTCTCTGAAGTGCACGTTTCCCTGCAGAAGGTCCAGGATGTGTGAAGTCTTCAGTGAATATTCATATTTTTCCCTCTCTCTGCTCGATGCAGCAGGAGCTCACACTCACAAATGGAAGGAAACATCTCTCACAATGAGATTTTCCCGCCTGGCTAACTAAAGACCAGGTCATTTCTGGGCTGTTAGCGTTTTGTGATCCACGATCAAATCTCTTTTTTAACAGAAGCAGAAAGATGTGTCAGTGACAACAGCTGTACTGTGTTGAAACACAGCATCAGTGATCACAGCAGAGTCGGAGGAGACAGACAGTCGGCTCTTTAACATCGCTGGCAATGGAGAGAAACTATAAACTATATAATATATCTATAACCTGCTGAAGTGAAGTGAAGGATCCTGCTGTGTCTCTAACAGCCACTAGAGGCAGACAGGCTGACTGTGAGTGAGTGAATGAATGAATATGTGAGTCAGTTATTTTCAAAACAAGGATGATCTGTTCACCCTCATGTGAGCTGAAACTCCACTGAAAGTTTGTACCAAAAAAAAACCAAACACGCAGTGAATTGGCCCTCGTAGTTCCATCTCAGCCATCTTACTCCAAACTATTAAAGTTAATATGGCTTTTCTTTTTATAGCTCCAAAAAAAAAAGCATAAAAAAAACAGCTCATGCAGCATAGTCCAAGTGTCCAGAAGTCCAATATATCAACATTATCTCCAAAGTCTTCCAGCTTCCTGCAGAGTGTTGCAGGCTGCAGCAGACGAGATGCTCAACTGTCGGTGCTTTCTAGAACAAAGCAATGTTGTTGGGGAAAATGTAGGAGATAATGAGGTAAATACTGAGCTTTTGGATTGACAGAGTAATCGTTTGGCTACAAAACACTTGGATTATGCTGCAGGAGAACATGTTCTGCTTGTTTCTGCGCTGCAAAACGACGGCTGTGTTAACTTCAGTAGTTTAGGAGAAAGCTGAGATGAAGCTACAGCGGCGAACTCGCTGTGTGTTTGATGGTCCCACCAACTGTAATAGAGTTTCCACTAACATGGGGGTGAGCAGGTTAATGACTAAATATTTATTCTGGGGTGAACTATTCCTTTAAAAAGAGCTGCTAATGCTAAAACTATTTCATCACTCTGGGTTTCACTATTTTAGAGCTGTAGTTTCCCATGATGATCGAAATTTCAGAGGCTTTTCCACCCTGATGAGAATAAAAACATTGAAGTTTTTGCCATGAAAAGTATCTAATTTAATGATACTGAATATTATCTATTGGCAGCATCAATCCAAAGATATCAGTATCAGTATCAGCCTTCAAAAGCCCGTGTCAGCTGAACCCACGTGATCTCTCTGATGTTAAATCTGGTGTTTGGTGGGTGAATCAGATCAGAGCCTCTCCTCCACAGATCAAGTTGCATTAGCGCACAGGATTACTCGGCCTGAACACTTGCTAATTATGCGGATTAGGATTAGGCCGGGTGCTAACGAGCGCGGCTAATTGCCTCTGCCTCGTTAATGTGCGGCAGGTCGGAATTAGAAGGAGAGGAAGTTAATGAGCGGTAATTAATCGAGGATAACGAGGATTTAAAGAAACGCCGTCTATACCTTTTCCTCGTCAGATTTGTCTCCATCAGCTGTGATCACTCTGTTCCCTCTGCTGTGACCTCTGACCTCTGACCTCTGACCTCTGCCCTGCTTACTGTCCGCTGCTTGTAATGTTGCTGATGGAAGAACTGAAGCTTGTTCTGCTGTTGATCTCATTATAAGTCATTCTGGATAGGAGCCGGATAAATGACTAGCATGTGAATGTAAAATGATTAGCTGTGTGTGTGTGTGTGTGTGTGTGTGTGTGTGTGACATCACTGCCTGTTATTAGCTGTGTGGTTCAGTCGCTAATTAATGAACTTGACTATCAGTTGCTTGCAAATGTCACTTTAAGACTGATATGATTCATAAGGAGAGATGGGAAAATCGTCGAGGCAGCGAGCAGAGAAGCTAAAGTTTATGTACAAAATTCATCAGATATAAACTGAAGTTAATATAATATTTTGTTGTTTTTATGTTTGAGCAAAATGCGCCGACTGAAGCAGAGGTGTGGGAGGTTTCTGGGTGGAACAGCAGCCATTTCTACTAGTTTAATGTTTTGCTGAAAAGACTTTATAATATTTAGTTTGATCTTTTTTTTTATGGTGTTTCTTCATCCTGTCTCTCTGTCTCTCTTCCAGTCTTTCTTTACACACATGGTCATATAAAATACTTTTATACATAAATACATATTATATGACTGTGTGTGTGAATGTCAGTTAGGTTAGTTTAAGTATTGCTCCACATTAGTACTGGGCAAAATGAATATCACAATAATATATTGATATATAGCGATATCTGCCAATCTACCATATACAAAATCACACGTTAAATAATCATATTGATCTTCCTTGCACTGCAATTTTCAAATAACGTTTCAGATGTCATTTCGTGAGAGATTTGAATTAGTATTTACTTTTTCATCATGACTTTTTATCATGAATAGAATAGAAACAGAATTATGTTTCATGATAATTTGACATCATTACTTCACCACAATACAATTCTACTGAAAGACGATAAATTATATTGAGATATTGCCCGGCGCTACTCCGCAATGACGTGCAGTATTAGTAAGAAATGAGGTGTGTGTGTGTGTGTGTGTGTGTGTGCTCTGACTGTAACTCTATCTCTGCTGCCTACTGTTTTTAGCCTGATGGCCGACTGCTTCGCTAGTGTCCCACTTCACTAAATAATTCACACTAGTGTTAAATATGCAGGAGGAGGGCGATGGTGTGTGTGTGTGTGTGTGTGTGTGTGTGTGTGTGAGGGCGTAGCTGGTGTCTCCTGCTAGCTGGCTGAGCTGTCAGCGTCCAATCAGGTCGCTGTTGGCTTCAGCTGACCAGGCTGTGGAGAAACACAGGAGCTGCTGAGGAGCTTTAACTCAGACAGACAGAAGTGTGTGTGAGACGCTGATATGATGTCAGGTTTTAGATGTCATGTTTTTCATTGTTTGGAGATATTATTACAGTAAAATGGAGGCTTTAGTCTCTCTAACTAACTCATGTAACTGGGAGAATATAATGTATTTCTCAGAAAGTAATGTAACTCTAATGTAATTGAGAGAGAGAGATGGAAATGAAGGGGAAGAGAAGAGAAGCCTAAAGGGAAAATTCACCCTGACAAACTTAAACTCTGTTAAAATGTACTTTTCATCTCTGGCTCCATCCAGTAGTTTGTTGTGTTTTTCTTCTTGGTGGATAACCGGCCAATCGTAGACGAGGTGACGTCACCTCCAGATGTTTCCAGCAGCTACAGTGGAGTTTGATATGAGAAAATGTTTCAGGATGTAAAACATCAGCAGTAAACGTCAGGTTTTGGTGTCAGTCCCTCAGAATCAAAGAGCGAGGGCTTCTTTCTAGAGCCGCCATTTTGCACCGAGAGACGTTCAACAATCATACAGGGAGAAATCCATCGTAGAAGAGGAGAGAGACCAGTTTGACCATATGCCCACCATTGATTGAATGCAGCATGTTCACACCCCTTCTCTAGAGGTTGTTGAAAGGCATTCTGGGAAACGTAGGAAATCACTAACTGCAGTAGAAGCAGACGAGGCAGGTTGAGGGAAAGTGAGTTCACCAAAAAAAAAGTAAATGACAAGACTTTGTCACAAAATAACTGGGATTTTTCCTTTAAAACAGAGATGTAAACATTGAAGTAAACATACAGCTCAATATTCAATAAGTGGCCTGAATCTGTTTAACTTGATGTACAGTATATCCTCAGCTCCTGACTGCTGTGACCTCAGAAACCCTTCCTCCTCCTCCTCCTCCTCCTCCTCCTCCCAGCCTCTTCCTGGTCATGCTGAGCTCAGCAGGGTGGAAGATGCAGGGAGTGATGACACTAAATTAGCATTGACATTGATATAGTGTGTGTGTGTGTGTGTGTGTGTGTGTGTGTCCCTCTTCCTCCCTCCTGTTATTACAAAGAGAGCCTTGTAGCGGTCAGTGTTGCAAACTCCTTTCCAACTAAAGTAGCTGTTTCCTGCTTGAAAAGTCACCAGATGATGTTATAGGCTAATTTGCATATCAATATATGTCACAGCCCCCGCATTCCGCAGAGGGGGCGGGGCTACACTGCGAGTGGGAACCACTCACAGCAAGGAGAGCAGACCAGCATCAGCTGTGACAATTTATTGCCAAATGCTTTAGGATTCAACACTTTCACTCTGTTCAGTCAGAGTCAGCAGGTCTGAAAAGTCACTA
>NC_136011.1:28887133-28902133 GCF_048128805.1 Centroberyx gerrardi
ATAGACTTACCATAGACTTACTATAGACTTACCATAGACTTACCATAGACTTACCATAGACTTACTATAGACTTACCATAGACTTACCATAGACTTACCATAGACTTACTATAGACTTACCATAGACTTACTATAGACTTACCATAGACTTACCATAGACTTACCATAGACTTACTATAGACTTACCATAGACTTACCATAGACTTCTTTACTACTTACAGAAGCAAACATCACAGAGACCCGAACAGCTACAGCAGCTTTCCACAACGTGAGAGATGCTTGGTTCTCTTAGAGCCGGCAGTGGAACACATAATAAATAATACCAATACTACTGTTAATAATATTGATTGCTGTTTGTAAGTGGATTTTATTATATGAACAGATGATGTGAAATCCCGGACTGAAGCTTTAAAGTGACGACACACTCAGCAGCTCAGTAATTAGAACCAGCAACCTTCAGGTCCAGGTCCCTGTGGGGCACACACACACACACACACACACACACACACACTCTCTCTCTCACTTAAAACACACACACCAACATTCCTAGCATTCCTCCATCTGGTCTTCGGGACAGGAAGTTAGACACATACACCCCTGTGTGTGTGTGTGTGTGTGTGTGTGTGTGTGTGTGTGTGTGTGTGTGGTTTTAAAAACACCAGGGAACGTGAAAGTCTGTCTCTGTTGCTCTCTACCTCTGTCACACTTCTTTCTTTCTTTCTTTCTTTCTCTCTCTTCCTCTCTCCCTCCCTCCCTCCTTCCTTCATGGTTATTTAGTTTCAGATCTGATTTAAAGTTTGAGTTTAAACACGACCGGTCGTTCCTACAAGCTCAGCGAAGAGCAGCATGGAAACACACATCGCCTCTAAAGATGAATAATATTGTATTTTTCTAGTATTTACTATATTCTAATGAGTATTTACTATTTACTATATTCTAATGAGTATTTACTATATTCTAATGAGTATTTACACTCCCTAACTTTCAGAGAAGTCAGATCCCTCCGTGTCTGATCCTCCAACATGGCCGCCGGTCAGAGGAATGTGTGTGTGTGTTGTGAGGAGGAGAGGCAGAGCGTCGGTGTGAAATTCACCACCGCAGCGTCAGTCTGGACCCTGAACGCACCGCAGCTTCACACTGACTGGTTCTTACTGCCTGCTGACTGGTTCTTACTGGCTGCTGACTGGTTCTTACTGGCTGCTGACTGGTTCTTACTGCTGACTGGTTCTTACTGGCTGCTGACTGGTTCTTACTGGCTGCTGACTGGTTCTTACTGGCTGCTGACTGGTTCTTACTGCTGACTGGTTCTTACTGGCTGCTGACTGGTTCTTACTGGCTGCTGACTGGTTCTTACTGGCTGCTGACTGGTTCTTACTGCTGACTGGTTCTTACTGGCTGCTGACTGGTTCTTACTGGCTGCTGACTGGTTCTTACTGGCTGCTGACTGGTTCTTACTGCTGACTGGTTCTTACTGCCTGCTGACTGGTTCTTACTGCTGACTGGTTCTTACTGGCTGCTGACTGGTTCTTACTGGCTGCTGACTGGTTCCATACTGCTGACTGGTTCTTACTGGCTGCTGACTGGTTCCATACTGCCTGCTGACTGGTTCCATATTGCTGACTGGTTCCTTACTGGCTGCTGACTGGTTCCATACTGCCTGCTGACTGGTTCTTACTGGCTGCTGACTGGTTCCATACTGCTGACTGGTTCTTACTGGCTGCTGACTGGTTCTTACTGGCTGCTGACTGGTTCCATACTGCCTGCTGACTGGTTCCATATTGCTGACTGGTTCCTTACTGCCTGCTGACTGGTTCCATATTGCTGACTGGTTCTTACTGCCTGCTGACTGGCTCCATACTGCTGACTGGTTCCCAGTCCAGACTGAGCTGGACTGGGAACCAGGCTGCACCTCGCTCCTGCCTCTTCTCCTGTGCTGCAAAAATGTCTCTTTCAATTCCAAACTTGATCTGTCTTTTAAACAGCATTACAGCAGCAACTCATAATGTAATCGCTGCACATACACTGTGTATAAAAATGTCATAAAAACTCATTATGTAGTAAAATGCTGGACACACAATTGAATCAACTATTGGCAGAAAATGTAGGAAGTAATTGCATTTTATTCTGGTTATTACATTATAAAGTGTAATGCAGTGAGTGAGGTTTTGGCGACTAATGTGTAAACACACACACACACACACACACACACACACACACACACACACACACACACACACACACACACACAGTGCAGATGTGATTATTTTAATTGAAACTCTAAATGAGCGTTTTTACATTTTAGATTATAGTTTAGATTAAAGTCCTCCCAGTCAGGAAAAACAATTATGTGAATCTCTTTCTTTATGTTTATTAAACCTTTCAGTTTGAAGAGTAACACCGAAACTCCTCCAACCGGATTTCGGTGTTCCACTTGTTCAGACTGAAAGGTTTAATAAACATAAAGAAAGAGATTCACTTCAAAACAATTCAGCAGCATGACTAGTTTTTTATAGTCAGAATCTGCTTTGTCGGCGTTCCTTTATGTGCTAGAAGTGATTTTCAGACTGTTGAGTGAATGGAGAGAGAAAAAAACACAATTCTCCAGTCTGCTCTACCGGAGCAACAGATCACAGAATCACTGATTTGGGGGTTTTATCATGGAGGAAGAGACACAACACAAGACTCTACCAGAGCTACACAGAGCTTTAACAAATCATGTGTTCATTTCACATATTTGTGTGAGAGCAGGCTGGAAATAAAAGCTGTGGTAGGAAAAGTACAAAATATTTTGCTAAACATATTGGAGGACATGAAGTACTGAAGATAATTATAACTATAAAGACGAACTGTGTGCATTAAAGACGAGGTTTTGCCGTTTCCACTTTAGGAAGCCGCGGTAAATCAAACTGATTGGTTCATGTGCGTCTGACTGACTGAAGTTGGTTTCTACCCGGCGACTCGGTGCGCAGAGTTTATTCTCGGTGTGTGACAGATCGCCTCGGCCCGGCGGCGCTGCGAGCGGCGGAGAGGTATGACTGCGGTCCGGTGGGATGAATGGTGCGTTTGGTTCGCTGACGGGGGCCGGCCGGAGGGGCTGAGCCACGAGGAAGCCTTGTGATCGCGGCAGGAAACGCGGCGTGACGCTCAGCATGAACGCTGCGAGCCACCGGGAGGTTTTCTGTTGTCTTATTGTTCAGTTTGTAGAAGAAAAATGAATCACCTCATATTTCCCAGTTCTTCTCTGTCATCTGTGATCGTGACCTCTGACCCCTGACCTTATTCCTGCTGGTTGTTTGCAATGTTGGTGATCTGGGGATTGAAGTTTATTTTACAAAGTTACAACAAATGATGGTCCATGGTTAAAGACAGGAGGGAAGATAAGGTCTTGGTTGACAGTGTGACACATCGATGATTCTCTGTATTTTAGAGAAATTAAATGAACTTAAGGCATTTTTTTTCCAGTATAGAAAAATCGTATTTTGGAAGTTGACGCTTCAATCTCTCTGTTGTGTTTTAGTAATGGATTAGTAAAAATGTCCTTAGTTCTTACATGGTTAAAGACAGGAGGTAACCTAAGGCCTTGGAAATGTGATATATTGCAAATGGACTCTTCAATCTTTCCATTATAAGTAATGGATTAGTAAAAAACAAAAGTCTCCTTAGTTCTTATTTCTCTCATTTCCTTCCCTAGCAGTTCTGTCTTCATTTCAGGGTCACAGCAGTGTGATCAGGCTGCTGTGACCTCTGACCCTTCACACTGTTGGCTGCTTGTAATGTTGGTGATCTAAGAAGTGAAACTTATTCTACTATTGGACAAAATGATGACAAATTATGATGCAATACTCATTAATAAATGAATAAAGGACATCTTCTCTATTACATGATCATTTCAGGGTCACAGGAATACTGTCAGGGTGCTGCGACCTCTGACCCTTGAACTTTTTACTGGGGGTGGGGTGGGATGGGGTGGGGGTGGGGTGGGATGGGGTGGGGGTGTGGTGGGATGGGGTGGGGGTGGGGGGGTGTTTGACGGACAGCTGGATCAAACAGGATGCGTTGGCAGGACTCTGCAGGAAGAACATCTCTACAACAAACTCTAATATTAGCGCTCTGATATTCTCAGGATGTTTGGACGGATCCGTATGAGCGATGAGAGGAATGGGGGAATCTGGAGCCAAATACTCCCCTTTCCCCTACACACACACACACACACACACACACACACACACACACACACACACACTGTCCCTTCCTCTGGTTTGGTACAGCCCATCCTCTCTCTCTCTCTCTCTCTCTCTGTTCCCTTTACTCCTCTTGTGTGTGTGTGTGTGTTTCTCTCATACTTTCCCTATGTGTTTTATTCTTAATTCTCTCTAATTTCAGTTATTCTGATGACTGTTTATCAGAAACAGTATTGCCAATTTACCAATTTACAAACAGTTTATATTTAGCTTTAAAACATGAACTACGCTCATGTGCTATACTACAACTCTAATCTAATAATATATCATGTGCTATCTCTCTCTCAAAAATCTGAATGGCTTTATCAGCATCACCAGTCTGTTGCCAAAGCACTCATGAATATTAATAAGACTTAATCTAAAATGTGCACAAGTGAAAGCAAGTTCATACACGCATACAATATTTACAGATCTGCTTTAACAGAATTTAACAAATCTAAAAACTGTCACATATAAAAATACTAAAAATACTAAAAATTTTGACATAAATGTACAGAATCTGCAGCCATTTTTCTCCATTTTTCTTCTTCTGTTATGGTTTTGAAAAGCTTGATTCTATAACAAATCTATAACTAATCTATAACTAATCTATAACAAAACAGAATTCTTTAATAGGGAAAACATATTTTAGTTTTTCATCTTCAGTCTCATTTTCGTTTCAGTGTGAACAGAAACATTCCTGTCTTTCTTAGCCATGAATTCTCTCTCTCTCTCTCTCTCTCTCTCTCTCTCTCTCTCTCTCTCTCCATGTGTGTGTGCGCTTCTGTTTCCCCTTTCTCTCCCGCCCTCCTCCCGCTCCCCGCCCCTTATGCTAACGAGCCGATGACATCACCGGCGAAGGCGAGGGCCGTGATTGGCCGGGAGGGGGTCGCTGCCGGCCCCTCCCCCCCCCCCCCTCCGTCTGAGGCTGTGAAAGGTGTTTCAGTGTCTGATCGGCTCGGCACACTGGAGGACGACTGCAGCCTGCTTTCACTCTCTACCTCCCTCCACCTCTCTCTCTCTCTCTCTCTCCCTCACACTCTTTCTTTCACTGCAGGGTTTTTTTCCCCTCGCATTGACTGGGGTTTCATTCTAGCTTTTCATTGTGGTGATTCCTCTCTGTGTGTGTGTGTGTGTGTGTTTGAGGGAGGATGGGTGGATTGCTGAACGGAGGGGTGAAGGAAAGAAGGTGTGGGTAGACGGATAGATAGATGGATGGATAGAAAACAGAGAAGCATGGTGCTGCCGCCGTCGCTGCTGTGCGTCTGCTGAGCCAGCGATTTCTCCTGCTACACTGGTGACATACAGAGAGAGAGAGAGAAAAAGAGAGAGAGAGAGTCTGCAGTTCATCTCCTGTATCTCTCGCCCCCTCTCCATCGCTTCATCCTGCCGTCTTGGAGGGAAGCAAATGTGACCGAACACCTGAGGGAAGAAGACGAAGCTGACTCTGTCTGCAGGACTGGAAACTCTTATCGATTGGAAACTCGACTTTATCCTACTGGAGACTAGTTTATCCAACTGGAAACTCAACTTTATTCTATTTTAGACTCTCTTATCCTATTGGAAACTTGAGTTTATTCTACTGGAGATTAGTTTATCCTATTGAAAACTACTCTAGATTCTTCTGGAGACCAGTTTATCCTGTTGGAAACTCAAGTTTTTTCTCTGGGAGACGATTTCATTCTCTTGGGAAACTCTTTAATTCCTTTGCGGAGACTCTTCTCGATGTCACTGCGGACCCGTCTCTACTAAATCTATCGTTCTGCGTGGAGCCTGATCATGGAGCTTCAGAGCGCCACCGGCAGCCTGGCCGGGCCGCTGTCCCCCGGCCCCCTCTCCCCCGGGCCCCTCTCCCCCGGCTCCGACTACCCCGGCCCCCTGTCCCCGTCCTCGGGCGCCGGCCCCTCCCAGGCCCCCAGCCCCGGCCGCGGCCACAGCCCCAGCCTCAGCCCCGTCCGGGGGTCCAGCCCCGGCCCCGGCGCCTCCGGGTTCACCAGCCAGGCCGCCTTCAACTACAACCAGCTGGAGGGAAGGTTTAAACAGCTGCAAGGTAAGGCAGGAGTCCAGGGGCAGAGGAGGCTTTGATAATTATTTTATTTAGATTTATATTTGAGGTTTCAACATGGAACGTTCCGGTATCAGGAGTTTTTGGAGGAAAAAGGTGCATATAAAGTATTCCTAACATACAGCAAGTCGTTCTGTTGGTAGTATTTTCCCTCGTGTACTGGTCATGTATTTGCATTTTTACATTTTAAACATTTTAGCTGAAGTGACTTCCAATGAATGCAACAGTAGAATAAGCTTCAATTCCTGGATCACCAACATTGCAAGCAGCTGACACTAAGCAGGTCAAGGGTCAAAGCTAGACAGTATTGCTATAGATGAGTGCAACAGGATTCCTTTAACTAGGTAGTCCCACTGAAATTGGAAAAAAAAAAAAATCTAATTATGAAGAGACTTGGCTGGGAAAGCAGCGTCCGGACAAACATACAAGTGTCAGACAACAGCAGATACTAGTTAACTACATTCACAGGTAAATGAGTTTGGAAAGTCTGAAGACGGGCTTTCATTCTATTTATGTCCGTCCGTTATTTAACTAGCTGGTCCCAGCGTGATCGAAAATCTGTTTAAGAGTCAGCAGGGCAGGAAAGCAATATATGCTGACAGAAAAGTTGCAGTCATGCTACACACTCTGCTGTAATTAGTTTTCAAAAGCTCAGGCATGTGGACAGTGAGCGTCACTTCTGTTGTCATAGTTTCAGTTTGGTTGAACATGGAGGACGGTTTGTTGATTTGAGTCATATTTGCGTCTTGATGTGAAATGTGTTGATGAGTCAGCAGCTTCAACCTGAGCTCACTGCCCCGTTTCTTACACTTCTGACTGTATGAACCTATGCTATTGTTTTTTTTGTTGAACCTTAATGTTGACTGAGCTCCATGCTCTTTATCAGCCGCACCCTGATCACGTTCATACAGATCCATGCATTCACACAGGGATTCTCCCAGTACAACCACAGGCTGCTGCAGCTGGTCACTGGAGCCGCTGGGTTTAGTGCTTTAGTGCTTTTTTTTACGATTATTTTATTGTCATTTTCACCTTTATTCGACAGATCAAAGTATAGAGACAGACAGGAAAGACAGAGAGAGAGAGAGAGGGATGACATGGGACAAAGGTCCCGGGCCGGATTCAAACCCAGGACGGTGCGTTCACATGGTTCACCACGCCTCAGACCACTGATCCACCCGGACGCCCCGTCTCCACGGCGGCTACTGAGGGAGGACAGAGCGTTTCTCAGTCACTTTCCCCACCCAGATTCTTTCAGCTGGTTAGGATTCAATCAGAGACTTTCTAACTCCGAGGCGACCACCGCTGCTTCTTGCAAAGCTCGGTCTTTGCTTTAAGCAACTTCAAGAAAAGTCAGATTAGGTTTGCTAGGGCAGCATGAGGACGACTGGACAGTTTTCGTTAACTTTTCAAACGCATTTCAGTCCTGGGCCGGGCGGTGATGATGACCGAGGCCTGAAACGCATTCATTCTCTCTACTGATACTCCATTGGTCAAGAGAAAATACATCAAATGCAGGAAGTAAAGTTGGTATTTCATGGTGTCTTTAAGAATAATGAAGACGTCTCAGTGCATAAACTAGGACTGCATGGTCATTTCACTCTAAGTTCAGTATCTGTTGGACCTTGCACCCATTCTTTGTCAATATATCTTTGACATTTGAACCTTTTTGTGTTGCCGGCACTATTTCTTGATCTCTAAAAATGTATGCAGGCAGTTGGATCAAAGCATCCACCAGATTGTTTCCAGTCACTTTTAGTTGCTGTGATGTCGTTTAGAAAAGTAGATCTGCAAACTGCTGCGAGCTGCGATGGACTGACGCAGGTCGAGAGTTGGACCGCCAACAGTTCATATAATTTTCCTAACTCATCCGCACCTGACCACTAATTTTCATAACAAGCTTGTCTAAAACAGTAGACACGCCTGAAATACCAGAGGAAGGTCACAAGGCCACACTGTCGTATGTTGCTTTGCACAATAAAAGGTTTTAATGCCAAGCCTAAGTCTCCATGCTGGAGTCTCTTATGTTTTGTAGAGTAAGAGTTTAGTGTAAAATTATCCTCAAGCTGAATTTAGATGAAGGCTAATGGAGCTGGTTTGCTGATTGCAGCCCCATCGACGTGCTGATGCATGATACCCAGAAGCCTTCGCTGTCGTCCCTCCTCACAGCCTCTCCAGCAGCAGCGGGCTGGCTGGGTGCCAGGTGGAGGCGGCGGTGGAGGCGGCGGCGGCGGCAGGTGGCTCGTGAGGCTGTAAGCTAAGCTGCGAGATGGAGGAAACACACAATGGCACTTTCGGTTGATGTGTTGTTTTGAAAAGAACAGATAACCCAGTCTGTTCAGGTTTTTCTAAGGCCTAAGGGGAGCCAGTAAGCACCTTGGGGTTCCTCGTAAAAACATCCATAAAAGGTTTCCTGAAGAACCTCCGTATGTCAGAGGTTTGTGGAAAATACCGTTAAGGGTTTTTCCTTAGATCCAAAGGGAGCCAATAAGCACCTTAGGGTTCCACATAAAGTTTCATGGCTGATTGAAGGGTTCTGGCTTTCAGTTGGTGTGTTGTTTTCAAAAGAATGAATAACCTAGTGTGTTATTGTGTTATCAAACTCATAAAGTGATGGATTTTAGTGCTGAATTGTAGCACTGCACAGAAGATAGGAACTTTGTGTACGTGTTGCTACGTACTGCTAATGCTACACTCTGAAAACCAAGAAACCAAGGCTTCATCAAGGGTTTTTGCTTAGATCCAAAAGGGCCGATAAGCACCTTGGGGTCCCTCTTCAGCAAAACTATCCCTAAAGGATTTAGTGAAGAACCTCCATATGTTAGAGGTTCCTGGAAGTACCATAATGTCACAGTCTTATCAAACTCATAAAGTGATCTATCATAGCTGACACACTGCACTGTAGGTAGAGGCTTTGTTTACATGTGTTGCTAACGCTACACTCTGAAAACTCTGAAAAGGTCCAAAGGGAGGCAATAAGCACCTTAGGGTTCCTCATAAAGTTCCATAACTTATTGAAGGGGTTCTTCACTTTCAGCTGGTGTGTTGTTTTGAAAAGAGTGGATAACTTACTGAATTATACTGAATTATATTTGGAGCGGTGGGCGGTAGGTAGAGGCTTTGTTTACATGTGTTGCTAACGCTACACTGAAAACTAGAGCTTCATCAAGGGTTTTCCTAAGGTCCAAAGGGAGGCAATAAGCACCTTAGGGTTCCTCATAAAGTTCCATAACTTATCGAAGGGGTTCTTCACTTTCAGCTGGTGTGTTGTTTTGAAAAGAGTGGATAACTTACTGAATTATACTGAATTATATTTGGAGCGGTGGGCGGTAGGTAGAGGCTTTGTTTACATGTGTTACTATGCAGCACTAATACTACACTGTAAAAAACAAGCCTTCATTGAGGGTTTTTCTAAGAGCCAATAAGCACCTTAGTGTTCAAAAAATATCCTTAAAGGTTTCCATGAAGAACCCCCAAATGTTTGAGGTTCTTGGAAGTACCATCAGGGTTCACCAACACTGATTAACATGTTTTGTCTTTCTTTTATTTTTGTTTCTGATTTCATTCAGTTCCTTTTACCGTTGCTGCTCCTTTTTGTTCTGTGAAGCACTTTGTAACCCCGGTGCTGTATAAATAAAGATATACTTACTTACTTTTTGAAGAGGTTCTCTCATGTTTACGGTCTCAAGGAATCCCTAATGGTTCCTCAAAGCCTTTTTACTCTTCAGAGAGTCAGATAGATAAAGAGGTCTGGGAGTTGTTTTTACGATGGCAGTAAGAGAGCGTGGAGAGGATGCGTTGTAAATTCATGTGTCATCACACGTGTGGCTCAGGTGGTTCAGAGCGGCGCTCGCATCCTAAACACCGCCGGTTCAATTCCCAGCGGGGCAATGAATATTGAAACGGTCGGTGATTATTGCACCGCAAAGAGCTTTAGATGTGAGAGGCAGGAGATGGAGAGCGATGCTTCCCCCTCGTTAGGGAAAGTATTGAGTGAATTTCTCTCGTTAGAAATCGAGCGAACATGCGGGGGAATAACTTCATCAGATCGTGGCAGTTCTGACTCTCTGAATTAATGCCTGATTTTTGTACAGAACAGGAGTTTGTCTGATAGAGGCAGATGAGGATCGGAAACGCTCCACGCACTCCGCAGGAGACGGACGCGGCTCCCCATGCTTGGAAAGCCTAGCAGAACAAAATGAAGTCTGGACTGATGCTCATACTCAGCTATTTCTTCATGTGTTCTTAACTGGTATGAACACCACAGAAGAAGAGACAGACGGACCGTTTTGTAGCTTTGTTGTCTCTGAGAGTAAAAACTGCAGCAGAAGCTCAGTTATATTTCCCCCCCCCAGAGCCTGCTTTCTACTACATTAGAACATGTGGAGCGGTAAATGCTAATTTCGTATGTGTGTGATAAGTCTAAAGGCGATTTTATTTTAAGCTGCTGAGCGGGACGTCAGTGACTCTAATTCCACCATTACAACACTCGACACTGCTGCTGAGGGAGGGAGAAGGGGGTGTGTGTGGGTGTGTGTGTGTGTGTGGGGGGGGATTTTGGATTTCCACGCCGCCTTTGTGCTCGTTATCGTGACGAGACGGCTGAAGCATCCTTTAATTTACTAAGAGGAAGGAGGGATGGGTGGAGAGAGGGAAAGGAAGGAGGAAGGAGAGGATCATCAGGGCAATGACAGACGCTCTGCTGAAGCTCATGAAACATTGATGAGGTGGAGGAAGAGGAGAGAGAAAGAGGAGAAGGGGAAGAGGGGCGGGCGGACGAGTGTATAAACACCTATTGGACAGATGGGAGAGAGAGAGAGAGAGGGAGACGATAACAGAGAGAGAGAGAGAAACAGAAAAAGAGAGAAAGAGAAACACACAGAGAGAAATGACAAATGTGTTTTTGATATATTCATGCCTTCCAGACCATCAGCCTAGACAAACCCCTCCCTTGTGTTAATCCTCACCCCCACTTCACACACACACACACACACACACACACACACACGCACACACACACACACACACACACACTGCTCTGGGGCTCCCAAACCACTAAACTGCAAGATTTCTCCCGATTGGCTGGCTCAGGACAACAATGACAGAGGGATGGAGGGAGAGAGAGGGGCATGATGGGAGGAGAGAAAGAGAGAGGGGGATGATGGGAGGAGAGAGAGGGAGAGGGGGATGATGGGAGGAGAGAGAGAGAGGGGGGGATGATGGGAGGAGAAAGAGAGAGGGGGATGTTGGGAGGAGAAAGAGGGAGAGGGGGATGATGGGAGGAGAGAGAGAGAGGGGGATGATGGGAGGAGAGAGAGGGAGAGGGGGATGATGGGAGGAGAGAGAGGGAGAGGGGGATGATGGGAGGAGAGAGAGAGAGAGGGGGATGATGGGAGGGATTCCCTGGTCTTGCTTTGTAAGCATGGCGGTGTGTTAGAGTGCTGGCATATGGTGTTAGCACATTGTGTGTGTGTGTGTGTGTGTGTGTGTGTGTTTGAAGCGTGTGTGATGTTGTGTGCATAAAGGAGGCGGGGCCAGTGACTTTAAATAGCTAATCAATGAATGATTTATCAGTCTTTTCAGGTCATTTGTCTAATCATCATTTATTCCCACGGTGTGTTTCAGTCCTGGAAAAGTCTTGAAATGTCTTGAATTTAATTTCTTATCCCCAAACTCTCAGATGTCCCTGAATAATGTTATTAAATACAGTCTTCAGTCTTCAGTTCAGTTTTAGAGGTCTTCAAAATATTTATGCCGTTTCTCCAGAGAGAAATCAGTCCAATCACGCTCAAGGTTTTGTGTTATTGTGAAATTGCTCTCATGTTTTCATTCTAACTGGCACAAAAGTCCTGGATTTACTTCCTGAAAGCTTGACATTTCAGAATCAGATAGGAGGATTTATTTCCCCGATCCTGATCTGAGGTGGAGCCAGTATCAGCAGAGCAGAAACCACAAAATGTTGAGAGAGAGAGAAAGACTGTGAGAGAGATAGGTAGAGAGAGAGAGAGAGAGAGAGAGAGAGGAGAGAGAGAGAGAGAGAGAGAGAGAGAGAGAGGGAGAGAGAGAGAGAGAGAATAGCTGTATTGTTCAGTGTCTTGGTGAGGTGACATGAATGAGTGTTTCAGGAAGGAGCGTGTGTGTTTTAGCCGGAGTGTGTGTTGCCGTCTGAGGAGAAACAGGGACGGGGTTTCTCCGCTGATCCACTCTGTGTGTGTATGTGTGTGTGTGTGTGTGTGTGTGTGTGTGTGTGTGTGTGTATGTGTATGTGTGTGTGTGTGTGTGTGTGTTATCACGTTGTCTTGTTCGACACGCACATTTGCAGGATGAAAGAGCTCTTTGATGGAGAACACTCCACTGAGCATGCTCACAACTGAGGGGGCGGGGCACATCTGAGCTGAAAGAGAGAGAAAGAGAGAGAGAGAGAGAGAGAAAGAGAGAGAGAGAGTGGATAGAAAAGATAAACAGAGCCAAAAATTTGACAAAAAATAAACTGAAACATCATATAAAATAACAAGTGTGTGTGTGTGTGTGTGTGTGTGTGTGTGTGTGTGTGTGTGTGTGGTTGGTTGAGGTTATCAGGTGCAGATGAACAACAGTGCTATTTTTAAAAAAGGAGAAGTTCGCTCAAAATAAACCACAAACCGCTGAACTGAGTTACATTCGTTCATAACAGAAGTTCATAATATTAGTTTTTCAGTGCTTTGGCTCAGTGAATGCAGGAATAGAGCTGACCAAAATAATAATGCTGATTAGTTTGATAGATATTCTCATCATGAATATAAATCTCGTTGATTTGGGAAACAAAATGATCTTACTGCACATCTATGTTGTAAAGGAAACAAATTTTACAGATTTTACATGGGTAAAAACAAAATGTCACACATCTAAAAACACATCTAAAAAGGTTTTCACTTATGAAATATCAAAACTGACATCATGAAATTTTAACATTCTTTTTTTTGAAGGGATTATTCAGTATTGTCTAATTCTAATCTAATTAAATCCCTTACAACCCCGCCCCCCCCCCAAAAAAAACATTAAAACATTTAGTTTATCTTTTCTGTAAGGCACGCTTCATTAGTTCTGAATACTGTGATCATTAATTTTAATAACTAAATCATGAAATGTGATTATGTACAATTAATGATGCAGTCCTGCTGGATAACTAATGAATAGAACTAATGTAATAATGTGATTCTCTATCGATCCCTGTTGGGAAATCATTTTCTCTGCCCCTGATCATCAATTATTAAACTGCTGCAAAATGCACGCACACACACACACACACACACACACACACACACACACACACACACACACACACACACACAGATTCTAAAAATGTGTGTTATGTCGTCCAAAAGTAGATGCGGATGCGTTGAAATTGACTGTTGAAAGTGGATGTTATTTTTAAGAGTGTTCCAGGAAATGGAGTAGAGAAACTCCACACACACACACACACACACACACACACACACACACACCTCTCTCCATTCCTGTCAGGATAGCTGACTAAACTCTGAGCTGTTAATATAGACTCTGTTGTAATGTAGGTGACATTTTAGTCCATGATCTGTGTGTGTGTGTAACTCTGGCACTGACCTGCTGTTTCATTAGCATTACAGTGACACACACACACACACACACACACACACACACACACACACACACACACACACACACACACACACGCACCATTCCTCAGCTGCCTGTTCTGCAGTCACTTTCTGTTTCCTCTCTGATGAGGAATGTCAGTAGTGTGTCAGTCGGTGCGGTCGGTGGTAACGCTGCATGCTTACAGTAATGGAGAACGGTTGATTTATGTGTCACATGTTTCAAATCATTTTCCTCGATGCACTTTGTCAGTTTTCACCCTTCGGTCATCAGAAGATAAGCCGAACTCATCAGACTGATGCAGACTTTCTTTTGGCTGGAAAGAATTCTCTCTCTGTCGACTGCTGACAGATTTACAGCTTAGAAGATTTCACATTTCACATTTCCAGTCCAGTGCAGAGCATGCTGCACACTGAACACCGAATGTACAGAATATCAGAGACACTTTCTCTTTTCATGAAGTCCACTGATGAGGTGAATCCAGGTGAAAGTCATCATCCCTTATTGATTTCCCTCATTAAACCTACACCAATCACAGAGGAGGAGATGGAGATGAGAGACGACAACAAGACAAGATGAGAAGCAGACGAGTTAGAGATGGATTTTCAAGTTTTGTGTATGCATGGTGTGCAAATGTGCACAACTGGCTAATCACATTATCAGATTTACCGAACAGATGTGCGAATGTGCACAGTTGGTTAGTCACATTATCAGATTTACAGAGTATTGTAAATGTGCATTGTTGTCCTGTCACATTACAGGTTTACAGATCAAATGTCTGTTCAGTCTTGTGAAAACATCGTAGCTCCAATTCTGATGATTTTCGTGTTTTCACTTCAGTTGAAGGATTACATGTTTCCTCTAAGTTTTGAGAAAATTCTCTGTCCTCATGAAACCACACTGGATAACGTCAAAATTCATTGTCATCTAGCTAAAAACAAGGCTGTTTTTTGTTCAAGGCTGCGTTTATTTGTTCCTGAAAAGTTGACATTTAGGAGATGCAAGGTTTCCCCCGACAGCGATGATATGTGCATCACTGGCTCGTCACTTTATCAGATTTTCTTAAAAGATATCACAATGTGCATCGTTGTTCGTCACATT
>NC_136011.1:28904633-28909633 GCF_048128805.1 Centroberyx gerrardi
AGTCAGTGAGCCAACTAGTCAGTCAGTTAATGTTATGTTAACCAGTTATCCAGTCTGTTAAACAGTCTGTTAACCAGTCAGTCGGTCAGCCAGTCTGTTAACCAGTCAGTCAAATAGAGAGTTAGTTCGTTTGTTAACTGGTCATTCAGCCTGTTAAACAGCCAGTCAGTCTGATAACCAGTCAGTCAGCCAGTCTGGTAACCAGTCAGTCAGCCAGTCTGGTAACCAGTCAGTCAGTCAGCCAGTCTGGTAGCCAGTCAGTCAAATAGAGAGTTAGTTAGTTTGTTAACTGGTCATTCAGCCTGTTAAACAGTCAGTCAGTCTGGTAACCAGTCAGCCAGTAAAATAGACAGTCTGCTAACCAGTCAGTCAGTCATTAGACAGTTAGTTAACCAGTCAGTCAGTCATTAGACAGTTAGTTAACCAGTCAGTCAGTCAGTCTGCTAACAGTCAGTCAGTCAGATAACCAGTCAGTCAGAGTTAGCTGACTCTTCTCAATAGTCCTCTGTTCCTAACTTTGGCTCAGTTTCCCCTCTGCTGGGAATAGACTGCTGCTGTGTGTGTGTGTGTGTGTGTGTGTGTGTGTGTGTGTGTGTGTGTGTGTGTGTGTGTGTGTGTGTGACCACAGGGAACCTGGCTGGCAGCAGCCATGAAGCCAGCAGAGGGGTTACACACACACACACACACACACACACACACACAGCCGCTCATTCATATCCATTCATTCAGGCTGGCTATCCTCTCATATTTCAGACAATAACAAGAGTGAATCTGATTGGCCGGGGCTCAGACAGGCTCAGTATTGTGCGCTGTGATTGGCTGAATGGGAACTGTCCGTCTCCCACTGAGGGACTGGAGGACGAAGAGCCAGAAACCAGAAACCAGAAACCAGAGACCAGAGACCAGAGCTCAGCGTTTTCTACTCTGTCTGCAGTTATTTAAAGGAGAATATCAGAGTTACAGTCTGCTTACTTCTGTCTGCATCTAGTTTATATTTCCTCCATCATTCTGTATTGCATGCTGGATGTAATTTGTTGTTTCAGATTTGTTGTTTTTAAAATCCAAACTTCACAGAGTCAAACCTGGCCTGAAATGAACTGCTGCCTGCAGTTTGTGTCTCAGCGGATGGGAAGTCTGTATCTTTCTGTTTCTGAAGCCTGAGTTGTGCTAGCTGCTGCTAGCTGCTGAAAGATTAGCATTAGCACTAATTAGCAAACAGTAAGCTAACTTTGTGATTAGTGAAACAGGCCGGTCAGATTAACGTTACAGATTTTCCATTTCTGCAGCGGTACCCAACAGAATAAACTCTTTAACGTTATTTGTGTACTTTCACTGCAGACCGGACGTTTCCCAACAATACCAAATACCAAATTACATTTTTGGGCATGGAAATGGTCAAATGTAAAGATATTGAATACTGGCACAAAAATATCAGCTGTCTGCCACTTAAGCTCAGATGAACCTCAGTAAACTCCACCAGCTGCTGGTCAACTGTGTTGATCAGCAACGGTTTGTGTTGCTGAACGCACCTCTAATGTCTCTAATTATCAGGTAAACAGAGAGAAGATATGAGGCATTTTATTACAGCGTTTAGGCTCTTGTTGCACACACACACACACACACATAGATGTATACACACACACACACACACACACACAGCTGTGGTTATGAATATCTATGGTAACAGTAATACTGGAGGCCTCCCTGTTCACTCCTATGGGAATGCTGGAATCCAGGAATTGCGAAACTGGAAGTGTGTATTTTGATAAGGTTATATGATCGTGTGTGTGTGTGTGTGTGTGTGTGTGTATTTGGTTAATGTTATGTGATCCACAGTCAATGGCCCAGAACTGGATTGGATTTGGAAACACCACAGACATGGGAGAGTGAACAGAGCAGTGTGTGTGTGTGTGTGTGTGTGTGTGTGTGTGACATATTCACAGAAACTGAAACCCCATGTTTCAACAGCGACCCCCCCCCCACCCCCCCACCCACCTCTCTATGTGTGTGTGTGTGTCTCTTTCTTATTGGAAACAGATGTTTGATATGTAAGGTCTGTGCTGCTGTGTAACACACACACACACACACACACACACACACACACACACACACACACACACACACACACACACACACACACACACACACACACACAGAGGCCACAGTCTTGGCTGTTATGTTGAGGGAACATGAACATTCTTGTAATTCTCTTCATCCATATGTTGTAAAAGTGCCTCTCTTCCTCTTCTTCTTCTTCTTCTTCTTCTTCTTCTTCTTCTTCTTCTTCTTCCTCATCTTCTTCCTCTTCATTCTTGTCTTTCTCCTCGTCTTCCTCCTCTTCTTCTTTATTTTCATCTTGCTCTTCATCTTCCTCTTCTTCTTGCTAGTCTTTCTCCTTGTCTTCCTCCTCTTCTTATTTATCTTCATCTTTCTCTTCTTTATCCTTCTCTTCCTCTTCCTTACCTTTATCTGCCTTTTCTTCCTCTTCTTCTTGCTCCTCTTTCTCCTCGTCTTCCTCCTCTTCTTATTTATCTTCATCTTTCTCTTCTTTATCCTTCTCTTCCTCTTCCTTACCTTTATCTGCCTTTTCTTCCTCTTCTTCTTGCTCCTCTTTCTCCTCGTCTTCCTCCTCTTCTTATTTATCTTCATCTTTCTCTTCTTTATCCTTCTCTTCCTCTTCCTTATCTTTATCTACCTTTTCTTCCTCTTCCTCCTCTTTCTCCTCTTTCTCCTCGTCTTCCTCCTCTTCTTATTTATCTTCATCTTTCTCTTCTTTATCCTTCTCTTCCTCTTCCTTACCTTTATCTGCCTTTTCTTCCTCTTCCTCCTCTTTCTTCTTGCCTTCCTCCTCTTCTTCTTTATCCTCATCTTCCTCTTCGTCTCCCTCCTCTTCTTCATCTTCCTCCTCTTCCGTCTCTTCCTCCTCTTTCTTTCACCTTTCCCTTATTTCTGTATCAATCCTTCCTATCTAGGGTTTACATGAGACTTATTGGCTGTGTGTGTGTGTGTGTGTGTGTGTGTGTGTGTGTGTGTGTGTGCGCGTGCGCTCATCATACACTGAAACAAGTATATATTACTCATTATTCGATGGGGGAGAAAACAGTAAAAGCATAACTATCTGCTTAGACATTTCCTGAAAATCCCCCACCAACACACACACACACACACACACACACACACACACACACACACACACACACACACACACACACATGCACACACACACTCTGGGCTGTGTGCAGGATGTGTGTCACACTGAAACCATCTGAAATATTGAACTCATGTTTTCCAGCGGTGACTGAAAACCGGTTTCATACGCGTTGCACTTTTGTTAAAAGTTGAAATATTTTTAATTCCCTGCATTCTAAAATCTGTGACACACACAGACACAGACCCACACACACACACACACACACACACACACACACACACACTTCCTCTCTCTCTCCTTTACTCATTCAGCCTCTCTCTGACACACCCTCAGCACACACACTCACTTTTTTTTTTCTCTCACTTTCTGTTTCTCTCTTTCACTCACTGACTCTCTGTCTCTACAGTACACACACACACACACACACACACACACACACACAGGCTGTATAGGTGTAGAGCTGTTCTGGACGATAGCAAATTAAAGATTTATACCTGACCTAAATTAAATTAACACAGTCTCTCTCTCTCTCTCTCTCTCTCTCTCTCTCTCTCTCTCTCTCTGTCTGAACAATGCAAGTGTATCAAGTGTGTGTGTGTGTGTGTGTTAGTACCCAGGAGAACACAGCTGTGGACTAATGGTGCAACACATACTCATAGTGTGTGTGTATGTTGGCAATATTGCAGTATTTCATTTACAATGTCTGCTGTAGTTGAAAATGCAAATCTAAGACAGAAAAAGAGAGAGAGAGTAAAATTGTTTTGTTCCTCAGATTGTTGATCCAATAACTGTGATGTATAAAAGGCTTTCAGGTGATGTCACCCCCCTCTGGCGGCCATCTTGGAGGTCTTCAGCTCTGTGAACAGCTGATTGTATTTCTGTCTGTTTCTGACTGAACTGATCATTTCATCACTGATCCATCTGATTGATTTAGTGTTCAGATAATGTCAGCTTGTTAGCTAGCTAACCATAGTATCTGGTCAGCTAACATCACTGTCTTGTTAACACATCTGATTAGCACACTAGCTAACATAGCTAGTAGCGGCTAGCGTTAGCATGTTCACATTAACATCAGTGTGTTTGCCGGCTAGTTAGCTAGCTAACAGTTTGTTCAGGTTAACTGAGCTGACTCTTCTCAAGCTACAACTCAGAGTGTTTTGGAGTAGAGACTAGGGCTAAAGACAAGACAGTTTACTGTGTCACAGTAACCAAATCCACCTTATCACACTATTCACTTTTACTGAGAACGTTACTGACTGGTTACAGGTCTGGTTTGCAGATTTGTAACACAACTGCAAAGCCTCTAAAATCATCATCACCAAGGGCGTACCCCTGTATTCTTTGGGCGGGTCGTGTCCCCCCCAATACTGAGAAAATACCAATCTGTCCCCTCCAATATACAGTAGAAAATATGTTAAATATGTCCTCCTTTTATGAACCCTGTCATCGGATCTGTCTCTTGTTATTTCCTATTTATTTATTTTTATTTTTCAATTTATTTCCGTTTGTTAAGGAAACAAGTGTGTGCGAGATTGTGTGAGATACAGATGATACACATAATTCTAATTGGTAGGTGTGTTTAAAGTCAGTAAACAGTAAACAGTAAGCAACTGACCAAAACAAACGAAGTGGAGGGGCAGCCACTATCTTGGAGAAATCACAGACTATTCCTTTAAATGTGAATTCAAATGGTCAATGTAGTCCTCAAAGCTATGTTCTAAATGTGCGACTTTTCATATATAAATATCATAGAATTGTGGGAAATGCACTTTAAAAAAAAAAAAAAATTCTGGGGGAGGGCTCTCATTTGGACCCCCCCAATGTCGATACCATGGTTACGCTGATGTCA
>NC_136011.1:28914633-28932133 GCF_048128805.1 Centroberyx gerrardi
AGGGGCCATTCAAAAGTTTAAACCAATGGGAGATCAGTTAGGGAGAGTTTTTATTTCCGCCTCCTGGTGAAGCATGATGTCACCATGAAAGATACTCTGCTTTCCAGGAAGGAGAAGGAATGAGATTTTGATATAAAAATGCAAGGAAATTTAATACAATTAATTTTGTATGGACAGTCTAGATTTCACTGCAAAGACTCAACATTATTCTGCTGGAGTGATGAAGTCAGATGCTGCTGGTGTGGTGAAGGCCAGTCAACACTGCAGCTATTGTCCTGCTGTGGAGCACACACACACACACACACACACACATATATATACACACACGCTCACAAGGTCTTGTATTTGTATATGTGTGTGTTTGCATGTAAGAAAGGGAGAGTGGTTCTTATCTCTTGCACTCTGTGCGTGGCTCTGTGTGTGTGTGTGTGTGTGTGTGTGTGTGTGTGTGTGTGTGAGCGCACGTCTGGATGTCAGGATCATTGCAGTTTCCTGCCAGAGGGCGAACAGAGTTTATGCACATCTCATTTTCTGCAATGAGATCATGAACTCTCTGACATGCCTGTGTGTGTGTGTGTGTGTGTGTGTGTGCTCGCACTGCAAAAAATGTCCATCTTAAGAAGTTCTGCCGCTGTGGGGAGATGATTCCTCTTGTCTCTAATACAGTTTCAGTTGTTTGAGGAATCTTCCAGAAAGAATGGAGGAAACACTGAAACACAGCAGAATAAAAACGGATGACATCATGAATAATGACATCATGATCGTTCCATCACGCCCGAGTCAAGAAGATTCCTGAAACGAGTCGATCTGAATCAGAAACAAGTGCAATTCTCTCACTGTATCTGCAGATTTATTTACTTAAAGGAATAGTTCACCCAAAAATGAATGAATCTAACGTCATTTTAAGACACTGATGCAGAAAAAAACATCTCCCCTTTGAATAAATGCCTTCAAAGCGGAGCGCTGTTTGGATTTCAAAGTAATCGGTACTTTTAATGGATTTAGAACAGCCTCGATAGCGGCGTCTATCTTGTCTACAGCGGTCGCCATTGTTGTTATTACTCCTCCTTGGTTCCGGCGCACAGCTTGACAACAGCTTGACAACGGCGTTAGTCCCGCCCGTGGCGCTGATTGGCTAATCGTTAGTCCCACCCGGTGCTCATTGGGCCGATCATTTTTCAACCGAGAGAAACCGCTGTTTCATGTCAGGATGCCAGACCAGAAGCAGTCGACTCGGTGGAGTGGGCGGATTCAAAGCTCTGGACCCAGGCAACAACTCCATAGCAGCCTTCTCCAAAACAACTGAAGTCAGTGGGGACCAGTTCTTCACAGTTCCAAAAACACCTGCAGTATATTTACACTATAATTTAGTGCAAATCTTAACTACAGCTGATTGATTTGCAGCGAATAAAGGTGTATAGGTCTTTCTATTCACAGTGATTGTTTGGCTGTTTTTGTTTTGGAGCTCTAAAGAACCGGTCCCCATTGACTTTAGTTGTTTTGGAGAAGGCTGCGACCAAGTTGTGCTGGCAGCCTCCCTGTGTGTTATATGGACGAACAAATTTCACCTGTGTTTCAACTGGCATGAGGGTAAGTAGATGATGACAGAATTTTCATTTTTGGGTGAACTATTCCTTTAAGTAAATAAATCTGCAGATACAGTGAGAGAATTGCACTTGTTTCTCATTCAAATCGACTCGTTTCAGGAATCTTCTAGATGACAGAAGTTTCATTTTTGGGTGAACTATTCCTTTAAATGACTTGTTCTGTGTGTGTGTGTGTGTGTGTGTGTGTGTGGACTGCGTTCCCAGCTCAACAGGAGCGTTCACGTTCGGAAATACAGAGGAACAGAGCAAGGTTTTGGGAGATTGGCTTGTTTGTTCCGTCTGCTGTCAGGCTGCTGTGACCTTTGACCTCCTGACTGTTATTTTCCTGTAGTGTGATGCAGGAAGTGAAACTGATTCTACTGTTGACTTCACTGTTCGTCACTCTGGAACAGAGAGACACAGAAATGACTTGAATGTGAAAATGTACAAATTTAGCAGGTGGTGTGTGTGTGTGTGTGTGTGTGTGTCGCTCTCTCCACCCTCCTGGTGCCAGGTTGTGCAACTTCCTCCTGCAGGTCACCATGGCAACTGGGCTAGAGTTCAGCTAAGGAAACACTGTGATACACACACACACACACACACACACACACACACACACACACACACAGATAGTTTGACTCTCTGCAAGAGTGTACGTAATGACAGCAAGTTTCTTTAGTGCTGTGTGTGTGTGTGTGTGTGTGTGTGTGTGTGTGTGTGCTTCAACAGACAGTAACCATCAGGCTCATGGGAAATAAACGAACTTGTGTTGCAGACGCCAGGTGTCTGCTGTCAGGCTGCAGCAGAGTTCATCTGTGTGTGTGTGTGTGTGTGTGTGTGTGTGTGTGTGAATATTTACAGCAGTGATTAGATTTAGTCTGCTTTGTCAGACACAGGAAGCCTCTCCCATACACACCGGCTTTCCAAGAACAATGAGGAAACACACACACACACACACACACACACACATACACCATACACAACGTACTTTAACACACACATTTCAACATCTAGGCACACACATAAACACACACCTCTCCCAGGAAACACACACACACACACAGAGGAAACACGTACGCATCCAAACACACCTGGAGAGATCAGGAAGATATTTGAAACTAAAAAAACAACGCTGTAAAAAATGAATGGACCTGATTTTATTCAACAGACACAATCAACATGTTTGTGCTCCCAATAATAATTAGAATAATAATAATAATTACATTTTAATGATAAAGTTCTAGAGCACTTTATGAAACAAAGTCACAAATTGAGAACGATAAAAACAAATAAAAACAACCTCACAGAATAACAGCGGTGGTAAAATGTTTGATCTGGACACAAGAATAATAAAAAAAAAAAAAAAAAAGCGTTTTTAAAGTGTATTTGTTGAAGGGATTTAAACCAGCTGGAGGTCTGGAGATGATTTATGGGAAAGGAAAAAAAAGATTCCTACTTGACACATTTATTATCATGTCTGTTTTTTCTTGTGAAATACTGAAAGTGTGTTTCAGCAGCAGAGTTTTCTGTGGAGCTTCACTGAGCTCCAGGCTGGTTTTCAGTCTTACTGCCCGGGTACCAAACCTCCGGGTTCAAAGTAATTCCACCCTCAGACTGTGGAATAATGTGGAATATGTAAAAAAAAATAAAAAAATGGTGACATCAACTAAAACACACATACACACACTCCAAATTACTTGGACCTATTTTTATTGTAAAAAATGTTTTGATTCAAATCAAGCTTTGTGTGGCTCATCAGCTTCGGCTTCACCAGACGGGCTTTTGTGCGCACTGTGTGTGTGTGTGTGTTTGCGTGTGTGTGTGTGTGTGTGTGTGTGTGTGTGTGTATGTGTTTAAGTGAAAAGTCCTGTTGGCCTTCTCTTATATCCCCAAAACCCACTGGCATCCGCAGCGTTAACCCCAAAATTATCCAGAGCTTATTAAGACCACATTATTATACTAATATTCTCTCTCTCTCTCTCTCTCTCTCTCTCTCTCTCTCTCTCTCTCTCCTCCTCTCAGATGAGCGCGAGGCGGTGCAGAAGAAGACCTTCACTAAATGGGTGAACTCCCACCTGTCCAGAGTCTCCTGCCGGATCACAGACCTGTACATGGACCTGCGGGACGGACGCATGCTGATCAAGCTGCTGGAGGTCCTGTCAGGAGAGAGGCTGGTGGGTGACGACACGCGCTTTTATTTTGAAAGAGCAGCGGAGGGGGAAAGCAGATTCATTAGTATTCAGAATATGCTTTGGTCTCTTTTTTGTGGATATATGTAGAAGAGCTGAGCTGGAACAGACAGACTGTCTCTCTCTCTCTCTCTCTCTCTCTCTCTCTCTCTCTCTCTCTCTCTCTCTCTCTCTCTCTCTCTCTCTCTCTCTCTGTCTCTCTCTCTCTGTCTCTGTCTCTGGAGCAACTTTGGCTGATGGCAGTGCCTGATGCCTGGTGGCTGTAGTGGACACACACACACACACACACACACACACACACCCCTCTTATCAGTTTGTTGCTCAGTATCTGCCCTCCATCTCACTCTGAGGGCGAAACACTGAACTTTATGGCTCTGACAATTATTAACCAAATACAATTCTCTCTCTCTCTCTCTCTCTCTCTCTCTCTCTCACACTCTCTCTCTCTCTCCCTCCCTCTCTCTCTCTCTCTCTCTCTCTCTCTCTCTCTCTCTCTCTCTCTCTCTCTCTCTCTCTCTCCTGTACTGAATCCCTCAGCTGTTCTCTCTCTTATCTGCCACTCAGTCAGATCTCTGGTTAAGTTATCAGTCAGAGTCAACAGACAGCAGACACACCCGGCTGTTCGCTCGCTGCAGCCGCTAACACACACACACACACACACACACACACACACACACACACACTTGTGATTCCTCCCCAGCCATAATAACCTGGTTTATATGGATTTATTTGGCAGTTGGGTCAGTGACACAGGATCCAGGTCTCAGTGTGACGCCTCACTGGACTCACATTACTGTTCTGTGGTAACTAGTAACGTTTTCAGTTCTTATTATCCATTATTAGTAACGTTTTAAGATTTTTCTTTCATATTGTTTCATTTTTGTTAGTGCCAATTTAAAATCTGGTATCTGGTGCAGACAACATGCTTTATGTAAATGAGACTTCTTCCTGTTTAAAACCAGAGCAACAGTCTTCATCACATTTTAAAACACTGATGACAACAAACTTTCTCTACGTCCTGTTTCTGACATCAAAGTAGTCGAATGATTTCATCCTTATAAAAAGTAGCTTTGTAACATAACTAGTGACTCTTTAAGGTAAGTAATGTAAGCGTGTGGTGTAATGAAATAAAGTCATTCATTTCCTTTTTTTTTTTGCTTTATTGGATAGTTGGCAGTAGAGAGAGACAGGAAGGGTTAGGGGAGGGGCGGGGGGGTGAACTCAAGTAACTAATTACTTTTAAAAGTAATTAGTCTGTTTTTGTAAACTCTGCACTCGGTTCAGCACAAGGATCCTGCTGCTCAAACCTGTTGAGATGAAACTAATCAGGCCAGGTTATTGATTATTATTGATGATAGGAGTACAGCTGCAACCTTGACTGACTGAGAGCTTTGGAGAGCTGGTTAACAATGGGACCAAACAGCAGTGGTTTAGTTTATCAAGACATTATCAATGGATAAACAGAATAGATCCTGCAGGGCAGAACAGTGATGCAGCAGGAACAGATTCTCCCATTACAACTAATCACTTTTAAACTAATTAGTGATGCTGGTGATCATCATCAGACTAAAACTGGCGGAACAGTTTGTCGTCCAGCAGCTGATTCACATGATCAGACCGAATTGTTTACGTGATATTTACTCATGAGCATCATGAGTTTGATTTCTACTTCAATAAATTCAATCATTCCATACAAATTCAGAAAACAGAATTTAAATTCAGTCGTCTGCTGGAACAAATCTCATCACTTTCAATCTAAGTCATTTACACAAACACAAGATCTCAAGTCAAGACTTTAGAAACCTTTTCAAGTCATCAAAGTACAAGTCAGAGTCAAGTCCCGAGTCACCAGAACCCAAGTCAAGTCAAGTCTCAAGTCTTCTCTTCATGCATCAAGTCAAGTCTCAAGTATTTAAAATTGTGACTTGAGTCTGACTCGAGTGCAAGTCATGTGACTCGAGTGTAAGTCATGTGACTCGAGTGTAAGTCATGTGACTCGAGTGTAAGTCATGTGACTCGGGTCCTAGTCATGTGACTCGGGTCCAAGTCATGTGACTCGGGTCCTAGTCATGTGACTCGGGTCCAAGTCATGTGACTCGGGTCCAAGTCATGTGGCTTGGGTCCTAGTCATGTGACTCGGGTCCTAGTCATGTGACTCTGGTCTAAGTCATGTGACTCTGGTCCAAGTCATGTGACTCGAGTGTAAATCATGTGACTCGGGTCCTCACCTCTGTCAGTGAGCATGTAAAGGTTTCCTCTGCTCCCCTCCAGTCTCTCTAGATAAGAGCAGCAGTCAGATGGTGTGTAAAACAGAAATGCATCATGGGTCAAGTCTTAACTCGATGTGAGTTAAGATGAATGATACTTCAGTATAAAAACATTTAGATGGAGTTCCAACAGGTTTCCAGGTTCAGACAAGTCAGACGAGTCACATTTCAGTTTCAGTTCGACTGTAGAAGAAGAAAATTGCCAAAACTGCAGTTTTATCTACAGCGATCCAGCAGATCCCCTGTGTGTGTGTGTGTGTGTATGTGCGTGTGTGTGTGTGTGTGTGTGTGTGACCGACGGACGCCCGCACAGGATACAGTTACTGCCAGCCTGCTGTCGCCATGGCAACGGGAATACATTACACTTCGACTCGTCCTCTCTCTCTCTCTCTCTCTCTCTCTCTCTCTCTCTCTCTCTCTCTCTCCCTTCTTACTGTATCTCTTCTTTCTTCCTCTCTCTTTCACACACACACTCTCTCACACACACACTCTCACACACACACGAACTGAAAGACAATCCTATATAAACCGGCTCAGACCGCCTTGCCTTTGACCGAACCACTTTCACCCCCCCCGCCCCCCCGCCTGGTGACTTCCAGTGGTACATGCCAACCCCCCCCCCCCCCCCCCTTCTTCTTCTTCTTCTTCTTCTTAATTTTCTTCTTCTTCTTGGCCTTCTGTGCAGCCTCTTCTCTCCTCTCGGCTGTCATCCGGTCTTTTCACGACGCGTCAAACACACAGAGAGAGAAAACCACACACTGCCAGCCAAGAATTTCAATACGTTTTCTGAATTTATTTATTTCATTAAAAAAAATATATAATCACTATGCCAGTCTGGGAATCGTTCGCGTTTTGGCTGCTGATGGAGGAGGAAGGGAGGAAAACGTCAAGCCGAGAAAATAAGAGAGAGAGGGGAAAGAGAATAACAAGAAAAGACAAAAAGATTGGGGTGACAGAGAAAAATGGAGAAAAGAAAGAGAAAAATATAGGAAAAAGAGAGATAAAGGGATGTTGGGAGAGAGAGAGAGATGGGAAAAGAGGGGGAAGAGAGAGAAATATGGAAAAAAGAGGAGAGAAATGGCAAAAAGAATGAGAGATATATTGGAAAGAGCGAGAGAGATTAGAGTAAAGAAAGAGATTTATATATACTTACATATTGGGGAAGAGAGAGAAAGATTGGGGAAAGAAAGAGAGAGAGAAAAGGGTTGAAAAAGAAAGAAGAGAGTAATACGGTTGGAAAGAGTGAGCAAGATGGAGAGGGGCGAGCGACAGTGGGAGACAGTGTGGGAGAGAGAGGGATGGGAAAAGAGGGAGAGAGAGATTGGAAAGAGAAGGATGAGAAAAAGATGATTGGGGTGAGAGACAAAAATGGGGAATATATATATATATATACAGTGTATATATATATAGGGCGGTCTCTTTTCCCAATATGTAAGTATATACAGTATAAATATCTCTCTCTTTCCACTATTATATATATTAGAAAGAAATATATATTTGGAAAAAGAGAGAGATTTATATACTTACATAATGGGAAAAGAGAGAAAGATTGGAGAAAAGAGAGAGAGAGAGAAAAAGTATGTGGGATTAGATGGGGAGAGAAAGAAAGAAGGGCAGAGCGTGAGAGTTGGAAAGTTTGAGTGAGAAGGATCGAGCGAGTGACAGTAGGAGACAGTGTGGGAGAGACAGAGAGAGGGAGGGAGAGAGAGAGAGACAGAGAGGGAGAGAGAGAGAGAGAGAGGGAGAGAGAGAGGGAGAGAGAGACAGAGAGAGGGAGAGAGACAGAGAGAGAGAGAGAGATATCAAAGGACTCATTGAGTGTGAGTGTGGCGGTTTAGCTCGGGTCAGACCGCCTCCAGCAGCGGCAGCATGTTGTGGGAGTGAGCGTCTGTTCCCAGCATGCTCTCTGCCTCCTGCTCAGGTCGGTAGTTCCGGTCCCTCTGCTCTGCCGGGCCGGGTCACATGACCCGCACAGGAACCAGGAAGTGACAGAGACGCCGTTCACTTCTGCAGCAGCTACAGTCCTGAGCGAGGCAGCGAAGCCCCGCCTCCTCCAGTCGAGCTGAAGACACAAACTCCATTTGATTGGTTGATTGATCTAGTTGATTAAGTATTTTGAACTCTATTCCAAAATGCTACACATCTACTGTAGAAAAGAAATAATTAGCTGAAGTTCATCATTCAGTATCTGTAAAATCGAGGATCCAGACAGTAAAAATATTCTCATAAAGTTCCTTACTTTCCCAGAAGTCCCATCATTTGGTTTAATGTTGACAATTAAAATTGTATATGGAACATTTCTAGTCCTTACACTTTTTTACCATCGCAGGACCCCTTTTGGTGCTGTAAAGAACCCTTAAAGAACACATGAACGCTCCATATCAGCAGTAAATTTCAACAAACACAGTTTTTTATTCTGATTTGACAGTTTTTTATGTTTTTTATGTCAAAGGGTTCTTTCAATAATTACTTTTCTATGTAGAAACTGTATCCTAACCAGAGAACCCTAGGAGAACCCTTCTGTGTGTGTGTGTGTGTGTGTGTGTGTGTAGAAACCTCCTGTGTGACTGAACACTGATCTTTTTAGATCTGCTGCTGCCATAATAACATCTAACACCTTTCCATTCATTATCTTTCTCTCTCTCTCATCCTCTCTCTCTCTCCTTTAATTCTCCAGTTGTTCTTTAATTCTCCATTTATTACAATGCAGTGAACAGCAGGTAAAATGATTATCTTCATGTCATTTTCTTTCGAGAAACCTTTACAAGCCCCTTGGCGTTTCTTCATCTCACCTGCATAGTTTGTTTTTCTTCTCTTACTGTTTCAGATTGTTTTTTTTATCATCTTTATATAAAAAACTAAATCTTTCCGAGAACAGAGAGAATAAAGGAAGGAATTCCTGAAAGGATTTGAGTCTCCTTCCCCGTAATCCTGTTAACTCAGAAGGTCAAACTGCTAATTGACAGCTGCTTTATATTCTATACTGAAATAGCACAGTGACTTTCAATTATGATAATTCCTATATTCTGTAATGGCGATACAGACGATAAAATGGTCATCATCTCTTCTCCAGATGTAATGTAGATTTTAAAGCTGCAAATTGATGAAATCCTCCTCCCTGTTTTACAGTTCACACAAAGCAAGCCAAGCCACTAACCAACAGCTATTATAGAAGAATATATTGTAGTATTAAAATGGATTCTTAAATTAAAATAACAAAATCACCTTTCCTCAAGCTCATCAAATCTATCGGCCACAGCGAAGAATGAGGAAAAAACACGATACCTACACAACAAATCACAATGTTACTGTACTGAGGATTGGTATTGGTGTCTAATGCTCAGAAACAATCAAAAGGTTGGGAAAAACATCAAAATGGTGGATTTGTACACAACTTCCTCCTGTTTATGGGTGTTAAGGAAATCAGTTGAGAATCGTTTGATTTGGTTTAGAAAAGCCAATGGGATATAAAAACGTAAAACTGTAATAAAATCTGTTCTCTTGCATTATGGAATGTGCTTTCATTCAGCAAGGAAAGGTATCAAAACAAGTGTTTAAAATCTGAAGTCACAAAACCGTTATCAGTATTGAAATATTTCCCATCATGCCCAGCCCTAACCACAGCAGTTTTCTACCTCTTTATACCATATTTCCTCTAATATTGGCCCGGGCCTTTATTTACCTCGACTGCAGAGGGTACCAGGCCTTTATTGGAAGCAGGCTTATATTAGAGACAGGCCTTTATTTCTAATTCCCTCTGTTTGATAAGTGTATTTGCTCATATTTTAGTACGAAGCCTCCTTGTTTTCTGATCTGCTTCTGTCGGGGTACGTTAGGTAGACGTTTTTTTGTTACTGCAATGCATTACGATAATTACGGTACTCGACGACGGCACGCTCCAGAGACTTCCGTCTTGTGGCACTTGTACGTTACTACAAACTACAGTTACATTATATAACAGGCACCAGGAGGTTACCGGTATCCACCGTTGTTTTTTCCTTCGTTTTTTTCCCCGGCCTGTATTTGTCCGTGTCGACCACGCCCCCGGCCGTTATCGGAGACCCGGCTTTTAATTGACTACTGGCCACTATTAGAGGAAATACGGTAGTTTCATAGCAGTGTATAGCAGCTCATGGTTGCTGGTTTTTGAAGGGTTTAAATGAACTAAAATCCCTTTTCTCCCCTCCAGCCCAAACCCACCAAGGGCCGGATGCGGATCCACTGCCTGGAGAACGTGGACAAGGCTCTGCAGTTCCTGAAGGAGCAGCGGGTCCACCTGGAGAACATGGGCTCCCACGACATCGTGGACGGAAACCACCGCCTCACCCTGGGCCTCATCTGGACCATCATCCTCCGCTTCCAGGTGAGGGGTCGCCGTGCAGTTTTGCATCCCAAGACGAGGTTAACATATTCAGTCGCATCAGCTGAAATCAGAGGACTAGGTTGGTCATGTATCGGCTCATCTGGGCTGTCATCCTCTGCTTCCAGGTGTCAGGGAGTTGAGCAATTTTGCATCCCAAAAGGAGATAAACAAATGCGGTCACATATTTTCAAATCGGAGGACTAGGACTCATCTGACCCATCATCCTCCGCTTCCAGTTACTGAATCACTGTGCTATTCTGCATCCTAAAATCCAAGGTCAAGGCTGGTTATGAAAGGCGGGTGGGTTACACTGCTATTTTGTGTCCCAAAATGAATAAAATAAATACAGTCACATGTTTTCAAATCGGGGGACTGGACTGCTCACATATGGGCCTCATCTGGGCCGTCATCCTCCTCCAGGTAATAAGTCACTGTGCTATTTTGCATCCCAAAATGAGTTCAACAAACGCAGTGTGATCAAAGGAGTTACTTAAGTGTGGCCTCATCTGCATCACCATCCTCAGCTTCCAGGTAACAGGTCGCTGTACAATTTGGCATCCCAAAATGAATTAAACTGAATGCCGTCACATGAGCTGAAGACAAAAGACCAGGCGGGTCCTGGATGAGCCTCAACTGGACCGTCATCCCCCGCTTCCTGGTAAAGGTTCACATCGCAATTTTGCAGCCCCAAATGAAATAAACCAAATACCTTAACAATGTTTTTTTCTTAACATTAATATCGTCGGTGGGAATCACAGGAGCTAATTTCACAGCAAGATGCTAATGAGAAAATAAGATATGAAGCATCTTTAATATTTGTCTTAAGTACTGGACATGCAGAATGGTATTTAATTTTTAATCCTAATTGGTATTTTACTTTTTAATCTTAAAAAATGACATTTTAAATCATTTAAGATTCACAGATGTCATTTTTTCCTGAATTTCAGGATTTTTGGACTTCCCATTGATTTCTAATGTGAGATTACAGCTCATCACCTCCCTTCTGTATCTGTTTTACACACAAAGAAATGGCAATAAATGCGGCCCAACAGAATGACAGCCCAGTGGAATTAAAACATATACTGTACTGCTGACATCATCACATGTTGTGTTAGCGTGTTGCTCAGCTCTCATGCAGCCGGTCGTCAGCAGGGACGGTGAACAGTTGGGAAAATGGGTGAAAGGGATTTATCTTTTATAAGCTGTGTGGATTAAAAATACTTTTTTAGTCCTTTTAAATCCTCTACTGGAGGAACGTGGGTGAAACAGAGCTGGGCACAGATTTACAGTAGTGGCAGGGCTACAGGGAGAGTGTGTGTGTGTGTGTGTGTGTGTGTGTGTGTGTGTGTGTGTGTGTGGTGTTGTCATACATGCTTTGGCTGTTTAGATGTTGCTCATTTGTGGCTCAGATGTGGCTCGTGCTTCTATCAGACTGATGTTGATGGATGCAGTGAATCAATGCAGGTGAGGTGTGTGTGTGTGTGTGTGTGTGTGTGTGTGTGTGTGTGTGTGCGTGCATGAGAGAGCCAGAATGTGTGTGAATGTGCATGACCCTGTGTGTGACAGAGCGAGAGAGAATGTGCACATGAGTGTTTTAGACAGAGGGAAGGAGAGTATTCATATTAGAGTGTGTGTGTGTGTGCTTAAATGTGTGTGATGTTTTTGTTCATCTCGCCTGGCTCATTATGGATTAAAAATGAAATCTGTGTGTGTTGCTTCATGTTTGTTTCTGTGTGTGTTAACAAGTCTGATGCTGCGTTCAGGTCACATGGGAATAACGGTTAAAAGCATATCGACAGACTGTCAATCAGCTGATATCAGCTTTAACAAGCAATAACAGAATCTGTCCAATATTATCTTTACTGCCGATATTTGGCGGATTGTGGAATTACCATTTTTCTGACCTGTTTTTCTTCGAGTGTGTCACAAAATACAACTGTCAGATTAGCAACAAAATAAAACTAACATGGTGTTTTCGATATCGGCCGATATGGGTGGGAAAATATTGGATATTTGTATCGGCCTCAAAAAAACATATTGATGCATCTCTAATGACTATTCCTCATCTCTTTAGGAAATGTGACTGTAGTTCATGATGCGTTCAAGTGATGTGGGAAAAACTGTTTTGTGATTTGACGCTATATTGGAAATGTTCATGCAAAATGTTCATGCAAACTCACTGGGAGCCGTCAAACACCATGACTGAGGTTTCTGTAGACTTTGGTTGCTCATGATGATTATTTTTTTCAGCTTTTTTCCACAGTGAGAGACACATCTGACTCCATGTGTTGTTCTGTCTGTCTCTCAGATCCAGGACATCAGTGTGGAGACGGAGGACAACAAGGAGAAGAAGTCGGCTAAAGATGCTCTGCTGCTCTGGTGCCAGATGAAGACTGCAGGGTGAGGGCTTTAAACACACACACACAGACACACACACACACACAGAGTTTCAAATGGTCGGTTTTCTGTTGGCTTTATGAATCGTGAACTTTGGGTGTTTATTATGTAACATCCTTGACATTTGATTACAGTTGCTCAGTGTATCATTGTTCTCTCTCTCACAGCAGTAGTACTGTTAGTTCTAGTGTTTCTCCACATTAAGACTACATTTCCCATCAGCCCCGTTGCTCCCTGCCCCCCCTCCCCCTCCCTGAAGAGGATCAACATGTTGGAAGTGATTTCTCCATCTTCCTTTCCCTCCTTCCACCATCTGCTGACAGAAACTCTTTCAGCTTTAGCTCCGTTTGCTCTGGAAGAACAGAACCTCTTCCTGTTTTGTGCCGTAAAGCGATCCAGCAGATTTCCCTCCAGATCCACCAGGTGGAGAAACTATGGAGGATGAGAGTAGAGGCTGATAGAGTAATTATACTAACGTCTCGAAATTAATGTGGCAATGGTTTATTGATGTTAAAATGATATAAGTAGGACCTTTAGACTTAAAACTCCTCTTTCCCTGCCTAGGTATCAAAACATCAAGACCCACAACTTAAAGTTTTTGTCTCTGTCTTATTCGTACTGTGTTTCTGAAGAACAAAGAACCTGATGAAGTGTTATTTCCTCTTCCTGTCCAGATATCCCAACGTCAACATCCACAACTTCAGCACCAGCTGGAGAGACGGCATGGCCTTCAACGCCCTCATCCACAAACACAGGTACCACTACCTCATTATACAGTAAACTATACCTCATCCACAAACACAGGTACCACTACCTCATTATACAGTAAACCATACCTCATCCACAAACACAGGTACCACTACCTCATTATTCAGTAAACTATACCTCATCCACAAACACAGGTACCACTACCTCATTATTCAGTAAACTATACCTCATCCACAAACACAGGTACCACTACCTCATTATACAGTAAACTATACCTCATCCACAAACACAGGTACCACTACCTCATTATCCAGTCAATTATACCTCATCCACAAACACAGGTACCACTACCTCATTATACAGTAAACCATACCTCATCCACAAACACAGGTACCACTACCTCATTATCCAGTCAATTATACCTCATCCACAAACACAGGTGCCACTACCTCATTATACAGTCAATTACACGTCATCCATAAACACAGATACCATTACCTCATTATACCTTAAATGATACTTCATTCATAAACACAGATTCTAATACCTCATTATATAGTCAATTATACCTCATCCACAAATACAGGTAGTAATACCTCAGAATACATTCAATTATACCTCATTCACAAACAGAGGTGCTGATAACTCATTATACAGTCAATTATGATGGAAAAAAAGGGAAGAAAGAAGTGAAATGTAAAGAAAGTGTGTGTGTGTGTGTGTGTGTGTGTGTGTGCGTGTGTGTGTGTGTGTGTGTGTGTGTGTGTGTGTGTGTGTGTGTGTGAACCAGACCGGACCTGATAGACTTCGATAAGCTGAAGAAGTCCAACGCTCACTACAACCTGCAGAACGCCTTCAACCTGGCTGAGCAACACCTGGGCCTCACCAAGCTGCTGGACCCCGAGGGTGAGCACACACACACACACACACACACCTACACACTGTTCATATTTCATATTTCCATTTACTTGTATCGTGCATTCTGACCTCTCTTTTCTGACTGTCCTGTGTGTGTGTGTGTGTGTGTGTGTGTGTGCAGACATCAGTGTGGACCACCCGGATGAGAAGTCCATCATCACCTATGTGGTGACGTACTACCACTACTTCTCCAAGATGAAGGCGCTAAAGGTGGAGGGGAAGAGGATCGGCAAGGTAACGAAAAATCACTTTACACGTCCAAAATATTTCAGTTCCAGCTGCAGCATCAGTTCAGTTTGATTTAATTTGGTTTAGTCAAGTTTACTTTGGTTTACTTGTAGTTTATTTGCTTGGATTAATGTAATCCATCATTTTAAATAACGGCACCTTTATAGCACATTTCAAAACAAAGTTACAAAGTGCTTCTCAAAGGATAAGACAATAAAACTCGAGAATACCAGACTTTGAAATATATAAAAGAAAATGACACAAAAATGACAAAATTTTCATTTTTGGGGAACTATTCCTTTAAACTGAAGGATTACATGCTGCTGTATCGGCTGAGGAAAACTCTCCCACCTTTACTCTGATAAAAACCTGTTGGATAAACTCTAATGTGATGTGCCTGGTGGAGCTGAACACAGCTGTTAGCTACCAGAGGTGGAGACTCGAGTCACATGACCTGGACTAGAGTCAGGCTCAAGTCACAGTTTTAATAGCTTGAGACTTGACTTGATGCATGAAGAGAAGACTTGAGACTTGACTTGACTTGGGTTCTGCTGACTTGGGACTTGACTCTGACTTGTACTTTGATGACTTGAAAAGGTTTCTAAAGTCTTGACTTGAGATCTTGTGTTTGTGTAAATGACTTAGATTGAAAGTGATGAGATTTGTTCCAGCAGACGACTGAATTTAAATTCTGTTTTCTGAATTTGTATGGAATGATTGAATTTATTGAAGTTGAAACTGATTATAGAAATCAAACTCATGATGCTCTTACCGAGTTTTTATCCTATTAAAACCATATTGTATTGAAAAGTCCTAGATATTTAGTTTTCTTTAAGATATTAAATTGATACTGGACTCTTGATTTGTTCTGACTTGACTTGCTGTTCTATATTTAGACTTGAGACTTGACATTAATGACTTGGACTTGACTTGGTAATCTATGTTTAGACTTGGGATTTGACTTGAGCCTCAAGACATGAGACTGACTTGGGACTCGAGCAAAGTTCACACCTCTGTTAGCTCCTGTACATCTGACATTTTGGAGACTCTATATTTTCACTGCACAGCGGTGATGTGTGTGTGTGTGTGTGTTAACGAGTCTCTGTGGCGGTGCAGGTGCTGGACAACGCCATCGAGACGGAGAAGATGATCGAGAAGTACGAGTCGCTGGCCTCAGACCTGCTGGAGTGGATCGAGCAGACCATCATCATCCTCAACAACAGGAAGTTCGCCAACTCTCTGGTGGGAGTCCAGCAGCAGCTGCAGGCCTTCAACACCTACCGCACTGTGGAGAAGCCCCCCAAGTCAGTGCACACACACACACACACACACACACAACACACACACACACTCTCTCTCTCATACACACACACACACACACACACACACACACACACACACACACACTGTTGTTAAGCAGATCCTCTCCCTCACTCCCTTCACCTCCCATTCCAAGATATTTCACAGTTTATTCATCAGTCAGCAGACATTTCTGAGTAAAACCGCAGTTTTCCTCCCAGACTGACTGGAGGAGGATAAATCACATTTTGCTGAATCTAAATCTGAAGCTGGGCCGAGCTGCCGATGATTTAACTGGAAACACTGTTGCTCAACTCTGTTTGGGAGATGATTTCAGACCAACAGCTGCAAAAATCACCTGGAATTCTAGGAAAAAGGATTTATAATCACAAGGGTGAAGGTTTTGTTTCACTGGAGCCGACTCAAAACATCCCATAATATATCTCCCCTGCAGCAGCACACCGGCCCATAGCTATTACAGAACATGACAAATATGCAGAATTGTCCTCACTATGGAGATGGAAGTGGGCGTTGACATCTTTGGGGATTTTTTAAAATAAGTCTCCGTTTGCACACAACATCCACAAAGTCAATTTCAGTGGAATTCTTTCATCTATTAAAGCATGAAATAAGATGAGATGATATAGACTTTGTGACTTATATGGGAACTATTCTCTCTCTCTCTGTGTGTGTGTGTGTGTGTGTGTGCAGGTTCACAGAGAAGGGAAACCTGGAGGTTCTTCTGTTCACCATCCAGAGTAAGATGAGAGCCAACAACCAGAAGGTGTACACTCCCCGCGAGGGCAAGCTCATCTCCGACATCAACAAGGTGGATATTACTGTGACAATATTAATATTATCAATATTACTAAACTGTGAGGAGTCACCAGACGGTTCGTTATAGATGTAGTAATGATAAGATTGTTTAATAGGTTTAATCAGAACTGGTTTCTGACATCAGCAAGATGAATATTTAAATTCCCAGTGTGATAAATAGTTACCAGCTAGTTAGTTGTATATGTGGCGATGGTTTAGTGTGGAAATGTATTGTTTAACTGGAGGGGAAGCTTATTTCTGACATCAACAAGGTCAATATTAGTCCATCCATTACTGCAAATAGTTACTAATGAGTTAGTTAAAATTGTAAAGATAATTTACTATGGAAATACCTTAACCAGGTTAAATTCACCCTTTAACCAGAGGGGAGACTCATCTCTGACACCAACAAGTTCTCTGTTTACAGAATATTTAATTATAATTTCAACACGGCAGGATTTTTCCTTATTTTTTATTTTTGGGGGTTTTTAAAGTGGATGGCATGACAATTACAGTGTGTTTTTACATCTGATAATAATGTTAAGATTATGGTTATTTTAAGGAAAATTTAAAAAGTAAGCCATTCCAATGCCCAATTTCCTCCTATTCAAATTTGAGCAAACTGAGCACTGTTTAAAGGTTATTAATTACTTGATTATTGATCTGCTGAAGTACAGTGAGCTACAGTTTGTGCAGGAGTCACTGTCAGTGCCTTTGGACTTCATCCAT
>NC_136011.1:28939633-29012133 GCF_048128805.1 Centroberyx gerrardi
AGGTGAATTTTTATCAGTTTTGAAGCCACAATGGAAAGAAAGCGTGACAATAACGTGACATCTGTATCTTAGTCGTCGATAAAATTTGTGTCATTTCTGCCAACATGATTTCACTCATTTAAAGGACGGAGTGATTGATAAACGGGAACCAAAAATCCCCCAAAAAATTCAATGAATAGGATCCAAAAGTTCCAAAATTCTACTACTACATTAAGATTTACTATTAAAGATATGAGTCATCTTGAATTAATAATAGAATAATTTCAGGTTGTAAGTTTGGTCCCAAATGTATATATATACATTTTGGGAAACCGTTTATTTCTTGTGTTTTCTTGTTTTCTGTTTTAACCGAGTCTTTCCACTGTAAACCTTGTGGACTATAAAGACTGAATGGAACTCTATAAAAAGCAGAACCCCCCTCACCTCCTCGCTCTCCGCCTCCCTGCAGGCGGACGCCGACGACATCGACACCTGGATGCTGGACGTGCTGCGGATCGTCTCCAGCGCCGACGTCGGCCACGACGAGTTCTCCACTCAGGCTCTGGTGAAGAAACACAAAGACGTGGCCGAGGAAATCGCCAGCTACCGGCCGGTCATCGAGGCGCTGCACGAGCAGAGCCGCACCCTGCCGGCCGAGAGGGCCGCCTCCGAGGAGGTGCGTCCCGAACAGACCGCCGCTTCTACTTTGTTGTTTCAGTGGGACAAAATCCCTGTAGTAAAAATGAACAGGTTCTTTCCATGAACTACAGCTGTTTATAGAAAAATGATCATTACCTGAGCTTCATCATTCAATATTTATAAAATCTAGAGGATCTGGTTTAAAGGTTAAAAGTGGTCTCATTTTGTCAAACAAGGACTTAAGTTAAAGTACCGACATTTGTTTTAGCTTTTGCTGTCAATCATTTTGTAAGAGCAGGTTTCACTTTTTTCAAATGGTGGATTACTCATTTTGTAACAAAATTCTTAAAGAGAGAAAAAAATATATTTTATTCAATCTGATCATCTTATCTTATCTTATCTCATCTTATCTCATGAAATGATGTAGAAAAAGTTGTCCACATATACCACAGTTCATGTGGTAATCACAATATTGAGCAAATATCACAGTATGATCTTTGGTTTTTTTTGCTCTTCAATTCTCCATTTCTTTAAAATGAAATAGCATAAATTAATGTTTGAGGAGAACAGAGAGATCTGAGGCTAAAAAATCTGTTGAAAAGCCGTCACAGGTATGGGCTGCAGGTTTAAACTTTAAAAGGCTTTTTATGTATATGAATAGGAAAATTTAAATTCCTATGATATGGGACCTTTAGCATTAGAAGCTAAGCCTCCCCTCCTCCCATCTGTTTTCCATAGATGAAAGCTTCTCTAACAGTATACTAGATTTCTCCTCATGTTGGTGGCTGTTTGCTGAACATGCTGCAGGCCACAGTTCCTCCTCACAGTGTTTGGCTCCTGCAGGTCCAGGGCCGGCTGGCGGGCATCGAGGAGCGCTACAAGGAGGTGGCGGAGCTGACCCGGCTCAGGAAGCAGGCCCTGCAGGACGCGCTGGCGCTCTACAAGATGCTGAGCGAGGCCAACGCCTGCGAGGTCTGGATCGACGAGAAGGAGCAGTGGCTCAACAGCATGGAGATCCCAGAGAAGCTGGAGGACCTGGAGGTCATTCAGCACCGGTAGGCTGAGTGTGTGTGTGTGTGTGGGTGTGTGTGGGTGTGTGGGTGTGTGTGGGTGTGTATTGTACTTTGATTATAGCCAGCCTGTCAGAATAGGAATTTTGTCTATCTATATTTGTAGCAGTATTAAAAGTAGTAATAGTATTAGTTTTAGTATTATCAAGAAGAAGAACCAGCTCTTTGTAAACTTATACAAAGTTCTAAAAGTGTTTTAAGTTAAATTAAGTTATCATTATTTATCAATTTATTTTGTATGACACTACAATCACATAAAACCAAACATCATACTTAAATATATTAAGACATACTTTAATATATTAAAATATATTAAAACTAGTAGAACCAGAAGGAACATATAAAATGATTCATGATTAAATTCCTCCCTCTCCCTAAAACACTTGAACTCTGAAGACAGCTGTTAAGAGATGTACTTTGCATTCCTGGCTCCAGTTTGTTGTATTTTTCTTCTTGGTGGGTAACACCCCTTCTCTGGTGGTTGTTGAAAGGCATTCTGGGAAACGTAGTAAATCACTAACTGCAGTAGAAGCAGACGAGGCAGGTTGAGGGAAAGTGGGTTCACCAAAAACATAAATGACACTTCATCACTAAATAACTCCTGGAGTGTGTTGAACATCACAGACTGATGGGATCTGACAGTGATAGAGTTTCCCTTTAAACAGCATCTCTACTCGTCTCTACTCGTCTCTACTCTTCTTCTCTGTCGGTTTCTTCCTCCTCTGTTCTGTTTCCTCGTTGTTTTGTTGTAAACGGCGACAGTAGCGAGAAATGTGTGAGACAAACATTCATTCCAGTCTATGGACGGGAGCCGAGTGTGGGAACCAGACGAGTTTAACTGTTGTTTCCACCAGACTGCAGGTTCCACAGCGTTTAAAAGAGTGTGTGTGTGTGTGTGTGTGTGTGTGTGTGTGTGTGTGTGTGTGTGTGTGTTATTTTGGACTGTGGTTACACGGCTCGTTCACAAACAGCCTCTGGTTCTGGTTTTCGACCACTTGTCTCTCTCCGCATTGTTTGCCCACAATGCATCACATGGATCCTTTCCCAGACGCTGGTTTACTGCTGTGCGTGTGTGTGTGTGTGTGTGTGTGTGTGTGTGTTGGCAGCGTTTGTTACTAAATAGCAGCAGCAGAGCTCAGCTGAAAACAGTTTTCTCTGAATTCACATTTACCTGAAAGGATTTTTTTCCCCTCATAAGTGTAACTGCTGTTTAGTTTATTGGGTAATTTTTAAAATAGGCTACATTAAAAAGTTATTTGCATTTTAGTATTATCAAGAATAACACAAATAGTAAAGGACTTTTACTGCTGTCTTGGTCTTAAAAACAAAATGATACAGGCGAGGCTCATTACATTCTGAAGTGTTTTTTACAATTCATAATGTTCTTGTTCTTTTGTTCTTTTTGTAACTTTATGAATTCTCTCCTGATTTTCTCTCCCTATCTTCCTTCCTCCTCTCCTCTCCTCTCCTCTCCTCTCTCCTCCCTCCCTCCCTCCCTCCCTCGCTCCCTCGCTCCCTCGCTCCCTCCCTCCTTCTGTCCAGGTTTGAGAGTCTGGAGCCGGAGATGAACAGCCAGGCCTCCCGGGTTGCCGTGGTGAACCAGGTTGCTAGGCAACTGATCCACAGCGGACATCCCAGTGAGAAGGAGATCAAAGCCCAGCAGGACAAACTCAACACCAGGTAACTAAACTGGGATTAAACAGGTAATTGAACTGGGATTAAACAGGTAATTGAACTGGGATTAAACAGGTAATTGAACTGGGATTAAACAGGTAATTGAACTGGGATTAAACAGGTAGTTAAACTGGGATTAAACAGGTAATTAAACTGAGATTAAACTGGCCCAACGTACTGTGATAATAAAGACACTCACTGTAGACTGAGGCTTCTTATATTTCTTCTACCTTCTTGTATTTATTTCAACAAACCTCTGTTGTTGCCTCTGTAAATGTAAAATTCATCACTTCTTGTGAGTTGCAAAACAGACATTTTTTTATATAAGTATCAAATTATTACTTTAACAGAAGATGGTATTTCCATATTTCCTCAGGCAGCCTGTTCCAAAGTTGATCAATAGGTTTGGCAGTATTGATGTATTGATGATCAACATGACCCTCTCTGTCCAGATGGAGTCAGTTCCGCGACCTTGTGGACCAGAAGAAGGACAGCCTGAACTCGGCTCTGGGCGTCCAGAACTATCACCTGGAGTGCAACGAGACCAAGTCCTGGATCAAGGAGAAGACCAAGGTACACAACTTTCTAACTGGATGATTAAAAAAGTTTTACTTACTTACTTATCCGTACTACTACTGTTTCTATTCAATATAATTACAATGTACCGGATAATTAAACTCCCTCCTTCGACCCGACCCCAGGTGATCGAGTCGACCCAGGAGCTGGGGAACGACCTGGCGGGGGTGATGGCGCTGCAGAGGAAGCTGACCGGGATGGAGCGGGACCTGGCCGCCATCGAGGACAAGCTGGGCGACCTGGGGAAAGAGGCGGAGCGCCTGGCGTCCGAACACCCGGAGCAGGCCGAAGGCATCAAGGGACGGCTGGCCGAGATCACCGGCGTCTGGGACGAGATGAAGGTGCGATGACATCACACTTTAACTTTCCAGTTTAGTCGTGTGGCTGATCCATCTGTCCAGAGGGATTTATGACTGCAACAGTAGAATAAACTTCAATTCCTACATCAGAAACTAATACTAAGGAGGTCAGAGGTCACAGGACAATATTCCCATGACCCAAAAGTGATCAGTTGACCGATCACTGGTTAATCGAGACTTTTTCGATTTTAATGATGAATTCATATTGTCTGAGGAAAGTCAAAGACTGAAAATTAAAAAGACATTTCTGCATTCTCACTAGGGCCGGGCGATATGGTAGAAATCAATATCACGATAATCATAAGGATTTCGTTTTTTTTTATCGATTATATATCACAATATGGCTCACATCGGTAAAATCACATGTTAAATAATCAAATTAATGTTCATCCCATTGAACTGAATGGTAATGTTAGGTGTGAAATAACATTTTCAAATAATATTCCTTAAGTAGAATTTTCTTGTCATCATCCCAAAATCACATCATCACCATATGATTCCACTGAAAGACGATAAACGATAATATTGATTTATTGATATTAAACTTCTAAACTTTGCTGCTGTAACTCTCATTTCACGTCTGGGAAAAGTGTCTACATCATATGTTCATACCCACATCATTTTATTTCTCTCACTTAATTTTCCACTCTGAGACTACTGGATAGAGTCTGTCTGTCTCCATCTTCCTCTCTGTCCTCTCTTTCTCCCGTCTCTCTAAATACGAACCCGTCTGTCTTCCGTCTCCATCTTCCTCTCTCTCTCCTCTCTATCTTCTGTCTCTCCGTCTCCATCTTCCTCTCTCTCCTCTCTATCTTCTGTCTCTCCGTCTCCATCTTCCTCTCTCTCCTCTCTATCTTCTGTCTCTCTAAATACGAACCCGTCTGTCTTCCGTCTCCATCTTCCTCTCTCTCCTCTCTATCTTCTGTCTCTCTAAATACGAACCCGTCTGTCTTCTGTCTCCATCTTCCTCTCTCTCCTCTCTATCTTCTGTCTCTCTAACTACGAACCCGTCTGTCTTCTGTCTCCATCTTCCTCTCTCTCCTCTCTTTCTCCCGTCTCTCTAAATACGAACCCGTCTGTCTTCCGTCTCCATCTTCCTCTCTCTCTCCTCTCTTTCTCCCGTCTCTCTAAATACGAACCCGTCTGTCTTCCGTCTCCATCTTCCTCTCTCTCCTCTCTTTCTCCCGTCTCTCTAAATACGAACCCGTCTGTCTTCCGTCTCCATCTTCCTCTCTCTCCTCTCTATCTTCTGTCTCTCCGTCTCCATCTTCCTCTCTCCTCTCTTTCTCCCGTCTCTCTAAATACGAACCCGTCTGTCTTCCATCTCCATCTTCCTCTCTCTCCTCTCTATCTTCTGTCTCTCCGTCTCCATCTTCCTCTCTCTCCTCTCTTTCTCCCGTCTCTCTAAATACGAACCCGTCTCTCTTCCGTCTCCAGGACACCATGAAGAACCGGGAGGAGTCTCTGGGCGAGGCCAGCAAGCTGCAGCAGTTCCTGCGGGAGCTGGACGACTTCCAGTCCTGGCTGTCCCGCACGCAGACCGCCATCGCCTCCGAGGACATGCCCAACACGCTGGCCGAGGCCGAGAAGCTGCTGGCCCAGCACGAGGGCATCAAGAACGAGATCCGCAACTACGAGGAGGACTACCAGAAGATGCGGGACATGGGGGAGATGGTGACGCAGGGCCAGACCGACGCCCAGTACATGTTCCTCAGGCAGAGGCTGCAGGCGCTCGACACCGGCTGGAACGAACTGCACAAGATGTGGGAGAACCGCCAGAACCTGCTGTCCCAGTCCCACGCTTACCAGCTGTTCCTCAGGGACACCAAGCAGGCCGAGGCCTTCCTCAACAACCAGGTACACTGAGAGACTGAGAGAACTACAGCGTCCTATTTAACTTAAGTAGAAGTAAAAGTACGGGTGTAGAAATCTGCTGCAGTGAAAGTAAAAAGTGTGTGATTTAAAATGTCCTCAGAGTAAAAGTTCCTGAGTTCCTCTTTAGAACAGAGAACGTTGTTAGCTGTGATCTTTTCCATGTGATTCTAAAAGGAGAGAGGTCAGAGTTCAAACTAGATTCTTTTCACTGGAAACATTAGAAACGACAAAATAAAGTGCAGAAACAAAGTAAAGTCAGATTCCTCTTCTCACTGTGAATGGATCCACAGTTTGTCAGTTTTTAAAACAACATACAAAGTGCTTTCTAAAACAATTAAGATAAATAGAGTAAGAGACTACATAGAACGGAAAACAAGAGTAGATTAAAAATGAAACTAGACATGAAGTAAAGGTAAAATAATAAAAAAGAAGAATATAAGGAGAAAGACAGGATTACAAACAAAAAATGGGACATAAAAGAACATTATAAAAGAGAAGTGATTTAAAAGAAGCTTCTGATCTGGCAGCCTGCGTTCCTCTGGCAGGGCGTGATGATTATTATTATGATAGATATAATACATTATACAAGATTATCTACATAACAGCTGTTCCCAAGAGACACCAAATGTGCCGATGATTCCCTCGTTCAGCAGCTAAACATACAGATACAGAGGAACTTCCTGTTTTTCATTTGCACATTTTTCACTGCGACTTCCGGCTGTTCTTTTCGTGGAAGTTAGAGAGTCTGAGGCAAAAAAAAAAAAAGACAAAAACAAAAATGACACCCGCTGTTCCCAGCAGGTACGAGACCCACATGTACATCAGCGGTGCGTGCCTAACGAGGGAGTGAATTAGTGTCTGAGTTAGCAAATCATGTGGCTGTTGTCATGTGATCCGACCGCAAAGTGAAGTTAGCAGCCTGACGCTAACACACACAGACGGCTCTGTCACTGAGATCAATGGACAAATCTGTAATTGGGCATTAGTGCTGTCCAGTACAATGGAGATTAACCCACATCGCTCTCTCTCTCACACACACACACACACACTTTCTCTTACAGTTCCTCTTTATCTCATTTTCTCTCTCTTGTTTGGAGCAGAAGAGCTTCATTTCAACAACAATTGCACAAAAAGTGATGAAAATGATGGAAAAGAAAGACAAAGTACCTGAAAGAGTGTTTGCTGTGATGAAACTGGGCTTTTTCACAAATCTCAAGGCACAAAATGACCATAATGTATCAGTGGGGTTGAGAGGGTTGTTGATCAGTACCAATGAGTCAATGATTACCTGACCAGCTGCTGAGATTTCCGACTTTTTAAAACTCACTTTCTGGCCCGTACTTTGTTTTGGAACAAAAACTCCTCACCTGCTGCAGTTTCAAGACACTTCTAAGAAAAGTCAAAGATTTCTTAATTCCCCTTTGAGTCAAATCAAGTGTGGGGAAATCAGCATATTTATCGGTTACACAATAATCACCATTATACAAAATTTATACTCTTCTGCTTTTCACTCCTTCCTCGGTCCCTCCATCCATCAGGAATGCATCTCGGCCCGCCGGCTTTGAGAGCTGCAGAGGCGCCATCAAGTGGTAGAAAGCTGTCATTACAACCACTTCCATATTTAGATATTTCATTAAACAATTAACATTAAATTAAACAATCAGACAAAAACAAAAGAAACGAATACTAATAATAGGTCAAATATTTCACAAAAATGCAATTTATAAAAAAGTTGTATATATGTAAATGCATACATGCACATAAACATACACTACAACCATCTGAGAGTAACTTATCTTCTACCGTTCACTCCTTCCCTCCATCCACCAGGAATATGACAGATACCAAGAAACTTTAAAGGGGGGCAGACGACGCCATCTAGTGGCAGAAACTCTTAATTACAACCATTTTACAGTCGCGTCTCTCCTACTTTTCTATTCCTCCCTCCATCAGGAATACATTGAGAGGGGCGGAGGGCGCCATCAAGTGATCCAAGTTCCTCATTTAACCTTACAGTAGTCTTACAGTAACCCTCCTTCTTCTTCTTCTTCTACCTTTCTGTCCATCAGGAGTACGTCCTGGCGCACACGGAGATGCCCACCACGCTGGAGGCGGCGGAGGCTGCAATCAAGAGGCAGGAGGACTTCATGACCACCATGGACGCCAACGAGGAGAAGATCAGCGGCGTGGTCGACACCGGCCGCCGCCTGGTCGCCGACGGCAACATCAACGCCGAGCGCATCCAGGAGAAGGTGGACTCCATCGACCAGAGGTGAGGATACAGTTTCTTTTGGGGAATTAATTATATGTGAGAATATCGTGTAGCTGCAGCGCTTGTAGTCTGCTTGGAGGTTGATTGCTTTGAAAATGATAAAAAATAAAATAGCTTAAGGGGCGAGGGCAGCCTGCAGGATGGAGAAGCAGGTTTGTGACTGGAAGATCTCCCTGGATGGTTAGGAAGTTAAAGTGAATCAGTAACACTCTCCCCTCCCTCATCTACTGTTGACTAGCCCTTGAGCAAGGCACTGAACCCAGTGGCCAACAGTAGAAGAAAGGAGTAGAAGGAACTGAATATGAAGGCTTAAAAAATAGCTTCTATCAGACCTTAAATCACCTTATATGGAAGTAAGAATGTGTCCTAAATTGACTTGATTGGTAAAATAAGATAAAGGTGAAAAAAAATAATGTGACACTGACTTAAATATATTGATTATTGATCATTGTTCTGCAGACATAAGAAGAACCGTGCAGCAGCCAGCGACCTGCTGATGAAGCTGAAGGACAACAGAGACCTGCAGAAGTTCCTGCAGGACTGCCAGGAGGTGAAACATCACAGCTGCTGAATTCATACACTGGTCCTGGCAACGAATCCAGTTGATTTCATAGATGCATCTGCAAAATTATGCTAAATATCTTGAGTAACTTAAATTGCTGCAGAGTCCTCGGTTCTACAGACGCATGGTTAAGGCAGCGACCACACTGATCCGCTGTGTCTGTTGTCCGGACAGCACTGATGATCCGTCCACCTTTCAGATTTCCATCCATTCAGTTTTCACAAACAGAAAGTTAAACCCAGTTGAACTTTTTCTGGACAGACAGATTCATCACCATCCGCTCAGCCAATTAGAGACGTTCCCACGTTTGTTTTGGACCATCCAGTCCAGAAATAGCGGCGAACACAGAGACAACGGTACGACCAAACGAAAGATAAAACAGAGAAAGCTGGGTAAAACATTGGGATGATTGTAGGTTTTCCAGTTTAGTTTCTTATTGAATTTATACGTCTGCCTCGTCCACCATGTTGCCGTTCCAACACGGCCCAACGGACAGAAATCTATCCGTCAATAATTCTGTCCGTTTTCTGATGGATCAGTGTGTCCGCCGCCTTAATTCGTTGGGACAAATCAGTGCTCTTGGGTCCTAAATGCTCACCTTGAAATGAAAGTATCTGTCTGTGAAATTTATTGAAGTAATTTCTTGTTTGTGTGTGTGTAGCTGTCCCTGTGGATCAATGAGAAGATGCTGACAGCGCAGGACATGTCGTACGACGAGGCCAGGAACCTCCACAGCAAGTGGCTCAAACACCAGGCCTTCATGGCCGAACTGCAGTCCAACAAGGAGTGGCTGGACAAGATCGAGAAGGTATGGAGGGGGGAGAGGAAGGAAGGAGAGAGGGATGAAGGATGGAAGGAGGGAGGGATGAAGGGAGAGAGGGAGTGACAGATAGAAAGTGGGTTGACATGCTAATGAAAAGGAGGATGAGGCCTTTTGGGCTGAAGGGCAGTTCAAGAAGAAATGTCTGGATAAGATAGAGGGAGGGAAAGGAAGAGGAGGAGGAGGGAATAATGGAGGAAAGGAGTGATGGAAGGGGGAGAAAGGGATAGAGAGAGGGATTGGGTTTTAAAAACGAGAGCAAAAGCCTTTCCAGGGGAACCGCAGGACAGCAAAGAAGAGAAGAAACGACTGAACAAGACAGAAGGGATGGAGAGAAAGGGAGGGAAAGAGGGATAAATTGGGGGAATAAGCGAGGGATACAATTGGAAGTGAGATGAGATGGTATTGATAGGTTATTGGATAGAGAGACCATCGTCATCAACAGTGCCAGCTAAATGACTAAAAATGTAAAAAGGAGATAAAATAAGAAAACAAAAGGGAAGGAGAGCAGAAATGGGATCAGATAGGTGGACTAGAAAGAATAAAAGAGAGTTGTTGAAGAATGTAAACGGACTTCCTTCCTCTCCCTCCTCGGTCGTCCAGGACGGCACGGCGCTGATAGCGGAGAAACCGGAGACGGAGTCCATGGTGAAGGAGAAGCTGTCGTCTCTGAAGTCGATGTGGGAGGAGCTCGAGTCGACCACGCAGACCAAGGCCAAGTGTCTGTTTGACGCCAACAAGGCGGAGCTGTTCACGCAGAGCTGCGCCGACCTGGACAAGTGGCTGGGCGGCCTGGACGGACAGCTGCAGTCCGACGACTACGGCAAAGACCTCACCTCCGTCAACATCCTGCTCAAGAAACAGCAGGTGAGGATTGGACGATCTGGCTGTCAGTCACGTGTGTCGGCGCTGTTGATAGGTTGCAGCAAAACTGAGAATCCAAAGAGATGAGCAAACGAAAAGTAGATATTCTGCTCGGGAAACTACAGGTTAGTTTGGATCCCTCTGACACATTCGGTGAGGATTGGCCGATTGATTGGTTAAAGCAATATGTCAACTGATCACTGATTGACAGTATTTCTCCTTATCATTGTAGCATAGTAGTTGAACTTCTGTAGGTCTAGGTTTGTCCCCCTCAGCTAGTGTTGGGTCCATCTTCAGGCGGTCTGCAAACAGTTTCTTTGCTCAGTCTTTTGCTTCAAGTTTTATTGTTTGAATCAAGATTATACCCAATCGTCATTTGGAGGTCCAGTTGTAATCTACAAATCCTGTTTGGCTGATGAGACGGTCAAAGTGGTGGTGCATCTTGGGACGTACCGGCCGCTGTTGCTGTTGGACCGTAAAGTAGCGTGCTGGTAGCTTTATAGTGAACTCAGCCAAGGAGCTGATATTTCCGTCAATGTTAGTTTGTTCTGTCTGTCTGTCAGCAGGATGTCTCAAAAACGTATAAATGGATTTCAGTGAACTTTGGTAGACAGCTCGGCCTTGGGCCAACGAACAACTGATTAGATTTTGGTGGTCATCCGGATCTGGGATGTCCGCCATTAGATGATTATCCGTTTTTAGCCAGAACTGTGAGAGAACTAACTGAGATAAAGACTTGATACCAAACCCTGAAGGCGTGTTTGAGGGTCAGAAAATCAGTTTAACTTAAATTTACATGACAGGAATGATGTGTTTGGGTGTAACAGCAAGTTGGAGAGTTGTTCAGCGTTTGTGCCTTCTGGATATACTGTAGATGTGCAGCAGGTCATCCACAGGCAGAGGGCTTGGACATCTGTACATGCTGCAGAAGAAGTTTCCTTGTCTTATGCTCAGCCTCATTCTGAGTTTTGCTGCGTCTGACAAAGCTGTTTATGCACGATCGGTTCTCTTCGATGGTTTATGCCTTCCTGTGGCAGCGTTACTGACCGGTCCGCTCTGCTCTGCTGCCTGCTGTCTCCATGTTAGTCTTCACTGTCTCTGTTTCGTTCGGTCACAGCTGGAACTTCCCGTTAACACTGAGATGTTTCAATTTGACGGCGGTTTCCCTTCCCCAAGCTTCAGGGCGGGACTGATACTGATCCTGAAAGGGAAAGTTGAGGGTTTGTAAATATATTCTGACCACTGAATACCTGGCATGGTGAGAATTGAAGGGTTCTGGTGATTTTGCGGTGGCTCTCCTGATGTTTGGTGACTTTTCTGAATTATTTAGTTCTAATGATCCCCAAACCGGCCAGGAATTATTTGCTGCTAACATTTTTTTATAATCTATTTTGATCAAGCAGAAGTTGACTTTCCAGCTCCACCCTGCTTTATATCTATACAGTTCCACATATTCACACAGGGAGATGAGCACTAAAACCAATATTTTTACCCACTGAGCAGTTGCACAGGAGCAGTTACGGTTAAGTGCCACATCCATCCAGTCCAGTTTAAGATGTAGTTAAGTACAATACTTAAGTCAAAACATACTGAAGTAAAAGTACTGACTTGAAAAAATGCTAAAAAGTACACAAAAAGCTACTCAATTTTTGTACCGAGTTAACATGCATTGTACATGCATTGTTGCTTCCAACCTTGCAATAAAGTTTTCTAAATGTGAATACCTGAAATAAAAACTAACGTCTCACTTACAGTAAGAAGTTAGCTATTGACATTAACAATGATTAGGATTCATAATGACTCATTATTCATTATATTACATTCGTTTTCTTGAATCTTGAATTATTCATCATAGGCTGAAACTTATTGTTGATTTTATCGTTAGTCACACTGAATAAGAAAGTCAGCTATTACAGTATAAAATTGTAAGTGAGTGTCAGAGTTCAGGGTGTCTCGTTGTTGTTGATTGATTTATTGCTTTTACAGCTAATCTTACGGCTTTAATTTATTGATGAGTGGGTTGATTATTGATAGTGGTAAAGCAAGGCTGCTTTTATATATGGTTAATTCGTTAAATCTTTTATACATTTACTTAAATCAGTCATTTATTTATTTATTTATTCATTGATTCATTTATACATTACGTAATTTATTAATTAATTGATTTATACATTCATTCACCCAATCATCCAGTCATTTATTCATTCAGCCATTCACACATGCATTCATTCATTCATTTTTACAATAATCCAAGCCTGTATTGTCCAAGTGAGTAGTCTAACCACCATTACATAATTCTTATCCTGGTGTTTGTGTATGGGCGAACACACACACACACACACACACACACACACACACTTCTGTACACACACACACACAAACACATATCTACAAAGTTGCAGTAGTACACACTCTCACACACTCACAGCAGTTATATAATCTCTCATTTGATGTGTTATGAGCCAGCACTGTGTGTGTGTGTGTGCGTGTGTGTGTGTGTGTGTGTGTGTGTGTGTGTCTTCCCACCAGTAGCAGAGAGAGTGAAAGCGTGAAACAAGCTTGAAGCTTGATATTGGTATTTAGGAGATGCCAGCAGCCTGTTAGACGTACAATCATTTTACTGCTTGTTATCATCGATCTTATTCCCATTATAGCTGCAGTGTAATTGTGTGTGTGAGAGAGAGAGAGAGAGAGAGAGAGAGAGATCATTACCACGGTGTTTGATCTGTTAAAGAGAGAGAGGAGAGGAGAGGAGAGAGACAGGGAGACGAGCAGAGCGCAGAGCGAGCGTCTGGCCTCGCTTTATCAGACTGGAGGCTGCAGAGCATGCTGTAGATCTCTCTCTCTCTCTCTCTCTCTCCCTCTCTCTCTCTCTCTCCCCTCATCTTCCTCTCCTCTCATCCGGGTCGGTCGGTCCACCTCGACTTCTTCTCAGGTCTGATTTCAATCCAGACTTTTCGTTTTCGTTTCCTTTTTTTTTTTTTTTTTTGATCTGATGCTGTGGATCAGAGGTTCAGACGGCAGACAGTCGACTGGCTGCTGCAGATAATCGTATCAGTTTGATTTATTTTTATTTTTTCAGATGATTTTATGAGTGATGCATCAGGGTTTTTTTAGATGATTTTGAGCCTGTTTTCAGAGAGATTTAGAGATTTGAAATGGGCCGATGAGAAGAGAAGAAGGTCTTTTTTACTTCCTGTTGGTTGATAGTGGGGGTTGAACCTGACACTCCTGTTGCAGAGTGTAATTTTAAGTATTTATTTATTTCATATGACTAAATGTATAGTTTTTATTTAATTTATTTTTAATTTATTTTACTTCATTTTATTTAAATTTAATTGTTTTATTTTATTTTATTAAATGTGTTTTATTTTAATTTATACATTTATTTTTATTTATTAATTTGTATATATAGTTGTTTATAGCCACTTTTCCTATATTGTATTGAATATTGTTATTATATTGAATATTGTTCCTTTTTTTATATATATATATTTTGTTATTCCTTGTTTCTCTGCCTTTTTTTTGAACACTGTAAACTCTTCTTCTTCTTCTTCTTCTTCTTCTTCTTCTTCTTCTTCTTCCTTGTAGTAGAAGCAGTAGTACTAGTAGTAGTGGTAGTAGTAGTACTTTTACTATTACCACTACTGTCACATCAGTTCAGTCTCTCTAACTGCTACCTGTGCTCCTCCTCCTCAGATGCTGGAGAGCCAGGTGGAGGTGCGTCAGAAGGAGGTGGAGGAGCTGCAGACCCAGGCCCAGGCGCTCAGCCAGGAGGGGAAGGGCTCCGAGGAGGTGGACGGCCAGAGGATCGGCGTGGAGAACAAGTTCCAGTCCCTCCAGGCACCGCTGAAGAAGAGGCGCGACAACCTCATGGCCTCCCGCGAGATCCACCAGTTCAACAGGGACGTGGAGGACGAGATCGTAAGTAACGTGAAATCAATACTGCACCGGGTTTTAGTATCCATATCAACTGTAGGCATCAAATCTTATTTAAAAGTATCAAAAAGCTTCAAAATGTTGGATTTAACATCATGCTCAGATTTTCTGCTCAGCTAAGTTCTTACTGAGGGGGAAAAGTAAAAAAAAATCCCTCCGTCTTTAGTTCTTTTTTTATTTCTTTACCTCGTATTTCTTCTTTCTCACCTGATCATTCTCGGGTCACAAGAATATTGTCAGAGCGCTGACCTCTGACCTTTGACCCCGTTCCTGTTGGTTGCTTGTAGTGTTGGTGATCTAGGAACTGAAGCTGATTCTGCTGTTGAGCTCACTGTAAGCCTCTCTGCATCAGAGTCACAGCTAAATGACATGAAGTGAAATCATTTAACAAAGAATCTAGTATCAGTAGCAGTAATAGTACTAGCAGTAATAGTAGCAGTAGTCATAATAGTAGTAGCAGTAATAGTACTAGTTGTAGTAGCAGTAGAAGTAGTAGCAGTAATAGTACTACTACAAGTAGTAGTACTAGTAGTAGCAATAATAGTACTAGTTGTAGTAGTAGTAGAGGCAGTAATAGTACTAGCAGTAGCAGTAGTAGTAGTAGTAGTAGTAGTAGAAGAAGTAGTAGTAGTACTAGTACAATTCCTTTCTCACTGAAACTGAAAGTGACTCGGTTCAGACAGAGCAGATCCATCATGACAGTAAACATCATCAGTGGTTAAAGTGCTGGAAAACACACTGAGAAAAATGGGTCACAGTAATAATTTCAAAGCCTCACTGCACTGGAACAAATAATGACAGATTAATATGTGTGTGTGTGTGTGTGTGTGTGTGTGTGTGTGTGTGTTCTCCAGCTGTGGGTTGAGGAGAGGATGCCTCTGGCCACGTCCACCGACCACGGACACAACCTGCAGACCGTCCAGCTGCTCATCAAGAAGAACCAGGTACAGCCACACACACACACACACACACACACACACACACACGCACACACACACACACACACACACCCCTGTGCCTGGTTAAATGAAAATAAAGGACACCCTGGAGCCCTTAAAAATTATACACTGACTGTACAAGTAATTTGCTACACAAGTTATTACACAATCCACATCTCAGTAGTCTCAGCCTCCTTCTTTAGGCTTCTCCTCTCCTTCATCTCCATCTCTCTATCATCACAATCCACCTGTTTGGTGGTATAAATGTCTTTATCTCCTGACTCTTAACTGTGGCCACACAATTAACCAAAATACTGTATATTGAAGTTGAACAATACTGACCACTGCATATTCAAAACCGCAAGAGGCTGTAAGCTTTCCTCTGATGGAAATGTGTCAGAAAGCTAAACCAGGTCTGTCTTCTTCTGACCTGCAAATCAAGTTCAATTCAACAGAAAGTCTTTAATTTTATTCAAACTTACTAAATCCCAGGCATTCATGTCTTCATTTTCTCTTCACCCAGCAGGTTTTGTCCTGAAAAACAAATGACCTAGAAAACAGTTTAAATGCTCATGTTGTTAACACACTACTAAGCAATGAAGTTACAACAGGATTTCTTGTACTGATGGGACGATTTATTGAAATTCAGTATATGGCAATACAAAATGTGTCAGTCCGTATGTTGTGTCAGGAACATGAATGGTGATATCAGCTCCATGTTATTCTGCTGTCAGGAACATGAATGGTGATATCAGCTCCATGTTATTCTGCTGTCAGGAACATGAATGGTGATATCAGCTCCATGTTATTCTGCTGTAGTAATCACTAATGAGACTCTTGACCATCACAGTTTCACAAGCTCTCCATCCAAATTATATTATTGTCACTTTGTAATGACATTTTTAAATTGTTGTTTACATTCTAGCAGCCAATGGCATCGCTAGAAAGATTTGAGTCTCAGAAATAAACAGAATTCTGCACAGTCAGACTTTGTTGTCACTGAACTTTTATTGATCACATCGTATCCTGGTTGGATTGAATCCTGAATCCCGTATCACATATTGAATCGTATCGTGAGATAAGCAGATCGCCCCATCATTAATTTCTTGGATTTTTGTTTTGGTCAAAACCATGCAGTCCTTCCCTTCACCCTGTCTGTGACCTTTGACCCCTCCAGACCCTACAGAAGGAGATCCAGGGTCATCAGCCTCGCTACGACGACATCTTCGAGCGCAGCCAGCAGGTCCTGAGGGACGACAGCCCGACGGGCGAGCCGATTCGCCAGCGGCTCACCGAGCTGCAGTCGCTATGGGAACAGATCAGGAAGGAGACGGAGAAGCGGCACGCCCGCCTCAGCGAGGCCCACGAGGCTCAGCAGTACTACTTCGACGCCGCCGAGGCCGAGGCCTGGATGAGCGAACAGGAGCTCTACATGATGTCAGAGGAGAAGGCCAAGGTACGGGAGAGGTCAGGGGTCAGGGGTCAGGGTGGGGGCGTGTCTCTGAAGCCAAGTCTGCACAGACAGGGGGAATGTCACAGCAGGGAACAGACCCAACACACACTAATGCTTTTACTACATGGAATTCATCCCTTTTTTGGGGTGTTAAATTTTCTGTTTGGACATTTTACAATGTCCAAATAAAATTTGGCCACATCTTGGCCATGCAAGCAGAAGAAAACATAAACAAACCTCAGGCATGATTGGTCAGGAAGCAGACAGAACAATCATACCATGTGGGTCATTTTAGAAGTTTTTAGAACTAGCAAAAAGGTAAAAAGGTGGCAAACAACGAACGGCTCCCAAATCTTCCAAAATACTGAGCAAAATAGAAAGAGGGAAACCACTCATCACTTTATTCAAGCTTAACATCGCAGTGCATCGCTGCCTGAGGAAGAGTCCGGACTCCAAACCCAGTGCCAAGTGTGCATTAGTCAATGAGAAGTGTTCCACAGCTTTCTAACACAGTGTTTTGTGTGAATAAATGTAACTTTCTGCAGTACAAGTGCTTTCCTTCCTCCCATTGTTTTTCTCAGAAACTTTTCAAACAACATTAGTGTAGTGAAGTGAGACTGGAGTTAAAGTTGGACCTGATGTTGAATTCAGCTCTCTAACGCAGACTCTTGGTTTTGTGAACAGAACATGTGGAAGTTGCCTTCTTCATACACTTTTGACTATATTCACATGGCGGCCATTTTGAACACTCGGGGTGAGAGGACTTCAGATAGACTGAACAGTTATCAAATTAACAGCAATCTCAGGAACAACAACCACAACATCTGCTTAAACTTAGCAGGGAAGTAGCTAGGTAGCTTACTAGTCAGTTAGCTGCTAGCTAGCTACCTAGACTCTAGTAGCTTGTGATAATGAGCCAAATGTATTAAAATGTGAAACTAGGCCTATATCCCCCCAGATTGTTGAGATCCATTTGTGTCTAATATGTTTTTCAGTGGGGAATCTGTGAAATGGTTTGTATGTGGTGCATCTTGGCACACAGCTTCAGAGTGTTCAAAATGGCCGCCTTGTGAATAAGGTCTATATAGGTTTTTGTTTCTGATTAGAGAAGTTAAAGTTATAAAGAGTCACACAAACCCCCCTCAGAGTATTAGTTGGCATGTGTGTGTGTGTGTGTGTGTATGTGTGTGTTGGTTGCGGTTTGTGCCCTCAAGGTCAATTACTTCCTGTTTCTCGTCAGCTTCAGAGTTTTACTTCACCTTTAAGTTCCTCCCTCTGCAGGTTTTCTGTAGTTAGACTGTTGGTGTCAGACTGTCTGCTGTTGCCTCGCTCTGGTTAGTACACATTAAATATTACTTTGTCTGCAGAGACGCTCATTCAAATAGGAGCAGTTACTTCAACTTTACCTGAGTCTAAATTTGATCTGACATTGGTTTAGTTTTTTGCGTTAGTGTCATTAGTGTTTATCTCTGACTGTGTTGTTAAATGTCAAACTTTTTGGAAACCTGACATTGGATACTCAACAGAGAGCTTAATCCTCTCCCACCGTTTCACAGATTAATTACTAATCAGTTAATCTAGTTAATTAGACTGTACTCTGTATCTGACTCTGCTTAACAGTTAAAGTTAAATCCACTGAATACAGTGTTTTTACTTTTTACTTTTAACCTGGTTTACACTGATCCGTTCTGTCAGATTTCCATCCGTTTTGATGGAAAGAAAGTTCAATCCAGTCACTATCTGTTCAGCCAATCAGAGGCGTTTCTACGTTTGTTGTGGGAGAAATGACAAAGAGAAACCGAGAGGGAGAAACCGACAGGGAGAAACCGACAGGGAGAAACCGACAGGGAGAAACCGACCAAAACAAAGATAAACCAGAGAAAGCTGGTGGAGCGTTGGGATGACTGGAGGTTTTCAGATCAGTTTCTTTATATTAATTTATATTAATTTATACTGTAGAGTCTGTTTCTCCGTTATGAGCAAAGCTTCCTGTTGTTCTGCCTCGCCGCCATGTTGACGCTCACAACAAACCAACACACACAGAGTCAGTCATCAATAACTCTGTCTGTTTCCTGATGGATCGGTGAGGCCGGTGCCTCGGGGTTTTGAGGGTGAAACTTTCAGAAACTTCTCCTGAAACTCGACACCGGACACACAGAGCTGAACTGTCTGTGTCATTATGTCAGATCTCCATTTTATGTCTGTCTCTCTCTCCCTTCATTTCTCTCTCTGTCTCTCCCTTTATCCCATCTGAATGTCTCTCTCACTCTCTCTCATTCAATTTCCCACTTTTCTCTTTTTCACTCTCTATTTTCTATCACTCTGTCTACTTCCATTTTTGTCTCATCTGTCTATCTCTCTCTTATCCTGTTTCCTACTTTTTTTTCTCTCCCTCCATTTGTCTCTCTCATTCTGTTTCGTCCGCTCTTCTATTCTCCCCCTTCATTTATCTCTTTCTCCTTTTCTCTCTCTCTCTCATATATTGTTTCTCTCCCTTCATTTTTCTCCCTCTCTCTCTCTCTCTCTCATTTCTGTTTCACTCCATTTCACTGAGTGTGTATCTCTCTTTCTTTCTCTCTCTCAATTTCAATTTGCTTTATTGACATGTAAATATGTTTGTGTTGCCGAAGCATACAGAGGGGAAACAGTAGATAAAGGAAAAAAGAAAGAGAATAGTAATAACAATAAAAACACTCTAAACTCTATAAACTCTCACTCCATTTTTCCTCTTCTCTCTTTCTCTCTCTCTCTCTCTCAGGATGAGCAGAGTTCGGTGGCCATGTTGAAGAAGCATCAGATCCTGGAGCAGGCGGTGGAGGATTACGCCGACACCGTCCACCAGCTCTCCAGCACCAGCCGGGGCCTGGTGGCCGCCGGACATCCCGACAGGTGAGGGGGTCAGGGGTCAGAGGTTAGATGTGCAGGTGCATGATGGGAACAAGGACGAGGACCGTGTCGTCCCTGCAGTCTGTTCCCAATCCAGTTTTTCTTACGAGCAATGAGCGTTTTTGAATTTGCCAAAGAGGGAAAGGGAGGAGGGAAGGACAGAGGAAAGGAAAGGATGGAGGAAGGAGGGAATGAGGGAATGAGGGAGGATGGGAGGGAAAGGATGAAAGGAGGGAAGAATGAAATGAAAGGAGGAGAGGAAGGGAAGAATGAAGAAAGGAGAGAAGGACAGAGGAAAGGAAAGTAAGGAAGAGAGGAGAAAAAAAAGGTGGGAGGGATGAAGGAAAGGATGGAGGGAAGGAGGATGAGAAGGAAAAGATGAAAGGAGGGAAGAATGAAATGAAGGGAAGAAAGGAGAGGAAAGAGGAAGGGAGGAGGGAAAGAAGGATAGAAAGAATGGAGAAAGGAAGAATGAAAGGATCAAAGGAGGAAAGGAGGTGAATGATTAAAAGGACAAAAGAACAAATGTGAAAGGAAGGAAGAAGGGAATGAAGGAAGGAAAACAGGAAAGGAAGGGAACAAAGAATGAGAGGGAAGGAGAGGAGGAAGGAAGGATACAATGGAGGGAGGAAAAGAAAAAAGGAAAGAATGAATGGAGCAAAGAAAGAAGGGCATAAACTATGGCTATGTGTTCATATGTGTGTTGGTGAAGATTGTAGGTGCTTTCAGTAAAGCCTCGCCTCTTCCTCCTCTTCCTCCTCCTCCTCCTCCTCCTCTTCCTCCTCCTCCTCCTCCTCTCCTCCTCCCCCCCCCCCCCCTCCAGTGAGCGTATCGGGATGCGTCAGTCCCAGGTGGACAAGCTGTACGCGGGGCTGAAGGATCTGTCGGAGGAGCGGCGGGGGAAGCTGGACGAGCGTTTCCGTCTGTTCCAGCTGAACCGGGAGGTGGACGACCTGGAGCAGTGGATCGCCGAGCGGGAGGTGGTGGCCGGCTCGCACGAGCTGGGCCAGGACTACGAGCACGTCACCGTGAGCAACACACACACACACACACACACACACACACACCAGACCAGTGTTGACACGATAACCCAAATGTTTCGGTACTAGTTTGTACCGTTGCGAAGGCAAATAAGGGCCATAAAAAATTTAATTTTAGCAGCCACTGAATACTTAATATTGAAAATTAATCACATAAAATTAATCAATATTTTACTTTGAAAACAATGAATGCAATTTATACATTTTTCAAATTTTACATATTTTCGATACTTTCACCAAATCTGTTCTACAAGCTGAATTTTCATTTCAGCGTCGCCTCCAGAGCGAAGTTGCGGCTTGAATTGCAGATTGGAGATTTAGTTTTACAAACATTTCTCGGAGACAGAGCTGCTCTGGAGGCAGAAATAATCTCATTGGTTGAGTTACACCTCAGTGGGCGGAGCCAAAGAACCACAGTTTATCAGAGCGCAAATGAGCTAACTGGCAAACTTGAAACAAAGAAGAAACTCTGGTCAAAATATAAATAAAAACATAAATGGCAATGACTTGTTTTTTAATTAATTCCTGACCATGGTATTCATGATGTTGAAGGTCAGCAGCTAGCTAGCTAGCTTACCTAGCTAGCTATAGGCTAGTATGGCTAGTTTGAACTTGAAGGTCAGCTAACTAACTAGCTAACCTAGATAACTTAGTATGACAGATTGTATTTTTTCAGTTAGCAGCAGAGCGCTAGGCTTCATAATATTAGCTTCCTCCTCTCTTACCTCTTGTCTTTTTCACTGAGCTTCAGTCTAATGTTACTTAGCCAGAAAAATTGTGGTAGGAATATACAAATATACACAAGTAGAACATAAAAATAAATAATAAAAACTGTAGAAATAATACAATAATAAAACAATAAAAGCAACAAAACCTAAAAAATTGTGATGTTATAACATGCTGCCAACAATTTCAAGATCTGTCCATCCTCTTTCCTTCCCTCCTCCCTTCCTTCCTTCCTTCCCTCCTCCCTCCCTTCCTTCCTTCCTCCCTCAGATGCTGCAGGAGCGTTTCAGGGAATTCGCCCGCGACACCGGGAACATCGGTCAGGAGCGCGTCGACGGCGTCAACCGGCTGGCGGACGAGCTGATCAACGCCGGCCACGGCGACGCCGCCACCATCGCCGAGTGGAAGGACGGGCTGAACGAGGCCTGGGCCGACCTGCTGGAGCTCATCGACACCCGGACCCAGATCCTCGCCGCCTCCTACGAGCTCCACAAGTTCTACCACGACGCCAAGGAGATCCTCAACCGCATCCTGGACAAACACAAGAAGCTCCCGGAGGAGCTGGGCCGCGACCAGAACACCGTGGAGACGCTGCAGAGGATGCACACCACCTTCGAACACGACATTCAGGCCCTGGGCACGCAGGTATACAGGGGTTGAAGTTGCAATATTACATGGTTGTTATATTGTGATCCACTATAGCTGTGTAGCGTTTACAGTAGGGTTCGACCTTACAGTGTAAGGGCTTTTGAAAGCTGATTCTGATATTTTTATTCTACAAATATTTTGTATAGGGATGGGATTTTACCCAAGACTAAAATCTGATACCGAAAGCCATGAGTAACATGTAAGAAATAAAAGCAAACTGTCTTGATTTTATGCATTTGTGGCACATAGAAGCCTGTATTTCTCAAACAGTGGGAAAAACAAGGATTTTATCTCAATAATTTTGTCCATTGACCCCAAACTAAGGAAGTAAGCCTGCACTGTTCAGTAAAAGTAATGGATCGGATCAGTACTCAGTATCGGCCGATACTTAAACTTTCATACTCGTAATCGGTATCAGCATTGAAAAAGTGGCATCGGTGCATCTCTAATTTTGTAGTGACGTTTTACCTTTCTCCGTGCCAAAAATTCCAAGTATTCAGTGTTTTCCCCAGAATTGTACTCTCATCAGGGTGGAAAAGCTGAAAAAACTTTTAGACCATCATGGGACACTAAAACTCTCCACTGAAACCAGACTGATGAGATTCTTTTAGTGTCAGCAGCTCTTTAAGGCAGAGAGACCCACCACACCTGTTCAGTGGTGGAGGAAACTCTGGGATACATTACTGCCTTTAAATGAAGAATTCATTCACAAAAACACAATTAATCTGCATCTCAGAAACCTTTGGGTTGAGAAATCTTGTCTGAGTTTCCTACCTGGAATTCCCACTTGAAGAGCCGTTTTATTGCATTCCTCCTAGTAGGAAGTGGGAATTTCCAAATTTTCTAACGTCTCCTGAACGCAGCACCGGCCACCTGAACCTGTGAAAGCAGCAAGAGATCAGAGCTTTCACCTGGAGTCACCTGATCAGTCTGCTTCTGATCCTGACAGTTTAAACTCTGGGTGTTATTAACCAACCTCTTCTTCCTCTTCCTCCTCCTCCTCCTCCTGCTCCTCCTCTTCCCCCTCCTCCTCCTCCTCCTCCTGCTCTACCTCCTCCTCCTGCTCCTTCTCTTCCTCCTCCTCCTCCTCCTGCTCCTCCTCTTCCCCCTCCTCCTCCTTCTCTTCCCCCTCCTCCTTCTCCTCCTTTTCCTGCTCCTCCTCCTCCTCCTCCTCCTGCTCCTCCTCCTCTCTTCCTCTTCCTCCTCCTCCTTCTCTTCCCCCTCCTCCTTCTCCTGTTCCTCCTGCTCCTCCTCCTCCTGCTCGTCCTCCTCTCTTCCTCTTCCTCCTCCTCCTCTTCCTCCTCCTCCTCCCCCTGCTTCTCCTCCTCCTCCTCCTCCTCCTCTTCTTCTTTCCCCTCCTCCTCCTCCTCTTCCTCCTCCTCCTCCTCCTGCTCCTTCTCCTCCTCCTCTTCTTCCTCTTCTTCCTCCTCCTCCTCCCCCTGCTTCTCCTCCTCCTCCTGCTCCTCCTCTTCCTCCTCCTCCTCCTCCTCCTCCTCCTCCAGGTGCGGCAGCTTCAGGAGGATGCAGTTCGTCTGCAGTCGGCCTACGCCGGAGATAAGGCTGACGACATTCAGAAGAGAGAGGGAGAGGTGAGTTCCAGTATGAGGCAGAACTGCAGCCTGCTCACATCAGGACTGGGCTCAGGTCGCTTTGAATTCAATCAATGAAACATTTGCAAATAAGTAAGTTTCCGTTCTCAAATATTACTCAGCGATAAGATCAGGAACACAAAATAGAAAACAAACTTTTCCCACTAGAAATGAATGGGTTTGTGTATCCAAAAAAAACCCTAGAAAGCACTAAATGTAAAAACTGACTTTCTCCAGCACCGTTAACGCAGTTTCCTCACAACTTTCCTTCCAACTTTTCCCAAACATTATGCCTTTTACATGTTTTTAGAATCCTATAGGTGGGTATATGAGAACTTTTCTGTGTCAAAAGTTTTTGCTAATATGTAAACTAGAAAATCCACTTCCTTATTGATTGAATTGAAACCTGATGGGACCCGGCGCTGATCTAGACGTAGCCGCTGTTTGAAGTTCCCCTTTTTTTCATGCATGCTGCACTGCCGCTGCTCTTCCTCTGCACTGTTGCTGCAGCCTCCGCCTTGGAAAATCCCTCGGTGCTAATGCAGGATAGTTCAAGAGGCTGAACCGGTCAGCTGACCAGCGGGACGGAGAGGGAAGGCCGAATAAGAGGCAGGATGAGACGGAGACGTTAACATGACCACAAGCTAGGGCCGCACAGTTGCTTGTATATTATCATATATCACAATTTTAGTTAGTCAGTAGTAGTTAATGTTAGTTTATTGTCAAGTATTGGCATATAGGCAGCATTGAAACATTTAATTTCATCCATTGTGTAGTAGTAAAGTAAAAATGTAGTTCAAATCCTCAAGACCTAATAAGCATGATTAATAACTGTGATCACAGTAGCAGCCCTGCCACCAGCTGTAGATTATAAAGGCATGATAAAAACGTACAGGGCATGGTCAAAATACAGGAAGTACCAGGATGAAGCTTCCTGCTGGTTCTGTACAGGGAGGGACAGCAGGACCAGGACCAGGACCAGGACAGGCCGGACCTGCGTCCGCTGGGTCAACAGAGATCTGCCTGCTGATCTTCTAGATTCAAAACCAAATACTCTGTTTCATTTGCAGTTTAACCATTAAGGTTGTTTTGGAAACTTTTCATCTTTTCAATACCTTTTAGCAACGTTGCTGAGAATGACAAAAACATCAGCAAGATTATTGAGAATGAGATAGAAAAGCTTTAGCAACATTGCTGAGACTGACAAAAACTTTAGTGATATTGTTGAGAAAGGAAAAAAAAGTTAGCAACATTATTGAGAATGAGATGGAAAAACTCTAGCAACATTGTGGAGAATGAGAAAAATGTTAGCAGCATTGAAACTGAGATTGAAAAACAGCAACGTTATTGAGAATGATAGAAAACCGTTAGCAACGTTATTGAGAATGAGATAAGTGAGATAGCTTTAGCAACTTTGCTGAGAAAGAGATAGAAAAACATGAGCAACATTGTTGAGACTGAGAGAAGAATATTAACATAATTTGAGAATGAGATAGAAAAACGTTGGTAACACTGTTGAGAGTCTGAGTGACTTCTTGGCTTGGTTTACTGATACAGGACCTTTTAATGCCTTGGAAAGTTTTAACCCTTACTAATATAAACGATGAGACTTATCACCTCCATCCCATAATGCATTTTATTACAAGGGTAATAATGTCTTCCAGGATGTTGTGGTTTCCCCCGTTCAGAAAGCAGAACTGCTCATCTAGCCTTAACACATGGTGGTCTGGTCCGATGCTCTCTATAGACCTGAACACTGCTGCAGGTGTTCAGCTCAACAGCACAGTGGATGGATGTATAAGATCCTGTGTGAATGGGTGAATCTGAAATCATGTTTAAAGGGGTATGCCACCAAAATGTACCTTATGTTTGCTATTTTTCAATTAATTTCCCAAGATTTTTTTTTTCCTGTTCTTTGAGTTATAGGTTCAAAGTTCAAATAAAAAGGAAACCTGTGACGTCAGCAAATTGCATCACCTGAGATGGTTAAAAGAAAAATTCATGGGCAGTACTGTTCTCAAACTAAACCCTGTACTATTATTATTATATATTTTGTAATATAATTCTAGATGCTTAATACAGGCACGGGAAAATGAAATGGAATATTTCTTACAACCGTCTCAAGAAATGCAGTACATTGCCGTCATAAAATTGCAGTTTCCTGAAAACTTGGTTGAAGAATAACGACCTAAAAGTTCATTTTAGGTGGAATTCCGCTTTAGTACCACCAAGCCCTGTACACCACCAAGGGCCAAAACCTTCTTGTCTCCTGACGAGTCAGAATGGATCTGTTAGTACTGATAACTGAGTGTTTTTGATGGCGTTGTGTTTTGACCATTCCCTGTATGTCCATTTCCCTGCACATCCTCCCTGTCCCACCCAGAGGAGAAAGAGGGAGGTGAGATTAAACTCTTCCGTTAACCAGAAACATTGGCTTTGCATCGATGTTAATTTCGGCTGCAACTTTAGAATTTGTGTTAGTATTTCGACTAAAATGTTGATTAATTTTAGTGGCATTTTAGTCATTTCATGCGGTTTAGTTGTGGCTTAGTGTTAGTCACAGACCTGGTGATTTGCAAATACCTTTATGGTTTGTTTTGTCTCTCTTGTGTGCCGGGTGGGCGGCTTTGGCACATAGGACAATACAAAGTCAATTTATTACATTTTTCTGTGATTGACAACTTGACGGACAAAATCTGATGCTATACTGAGTATACTGAGCTGTAAACTCCACCCGCCTGGTCCTCCAAGAAGGTTAAAACAAATGCTAATAGTAATTTGCAAACACTGTTTGGGTCTGGTTAGTCAGTGAAACTGAAAACTGATGGACATTTTAGTTCTCTAGTCTAGCTTTTGTCGCATCCATTTTAGATGCATTTTTGTCATTTCTTCCGGTGCAAATCAAGTCTTTGTTAGCATTTGCTTAAAACTAGCTGCTTGTTAGCTGGCTAACTGTCGCTGCTCACAGTCCTCTGCAGCAATGTTTCCATCAACTGTGTGAACATTGTCTCAGTGTCAGATGCATCTGTGGTTGAAAACTTATGGAGAGGGGAGAGAGAAGATGCTGTGCATTTTCAAACCCATCGTGAATTAACAGAATTACATTGGAAAATGTAGATCAAGATAAAGAATTCAAAGAAATTAGAAAGATAAGAAAATAAAGGAATCGGTGTGAAACAGTTGGAGCTCAGTTGCAGCTGAACTTCTTGGCAACATCGCCCTTCATCAGCCAATCACCTCCTAGTGTGTCTCGCCTGTCTGCAACACTATTGGCTCTTCAGCTGTCAATTAAAGCCGTCATACAGTAGCACAGAGATATGTGCTAGCAGTGTGAATGCAAAACTTCTTAAGTCAAAAAATGTCTTTAGTCAAAAAAAACAAAGCACTACTCTGAATAATTTGATATAGAATTATGAAATATATTTGTTATTTATATACTAGCCTATATATGTAATCTTTTAAAGCAACAATCTTCAGTTTAGTGGCTTCTTTTTCTCCTTATTTCCACTGAAAGGAGTCGCTGTCGCATGTCCCTGACAGCGCTGAAAGCTTAGCATGTTTTTAATATTTCGCAGCAGAGAGCGACGCTTCAGACAGATTCGATCGTCTCGCAGCGCTTCCACCAAGAATCCATTTAGCGCTGCAGCTAAATGATGACTTGATGGCCTGTATCACGATTCATGTCCAATATTCAGCCAAACATCAACTTTATTTTATTTGGGGGTTTTTTTTTTCTGTCCACGCGTGCTTTCAGGTGATGTAACGCCCTCTGGCGGCCATCGGAGGTCCTCAGCTCTGGGCGATAGTGCCTTAGAACAGCTGAACCACTTTCTTTTACTTTACTTCCTTTTCTAATCGTACGTTAAGTTGTCCGTCTCTAAAGAACTGAATAGACGGTTAAATAAAGTGCTGTTTTTGACTGGGAACTGATTTCATCACTGATCCATCTGATTGATTTAGTGTTTAGATAATGTCAGCTTGTTAGCTAGCTAACCATAGCATCTGGTCAGCTAACATCACTGTCTTGTTGTTAACACATCTGATTAGCGCACTAGCTAACGTATCTAGTAGCGGCTAGCGTTAGCGTGTTCACATTAACATCAGTGTGTTTGCCGGCTAGTTAGCTAGCTAACAGTTTGTTCAGGTTAACTGAGCTGACTCTTCTCAAGCTACAACTCAGAGTGTTTTGGAGTAGAGACTAGGGCTAAAGACAAGACAGTTTACTGTGTCACAGTAACCAAATCCACCTTATCACACTATTCACTTTTACTGAGAACGTTACTGAATGGATCTACAGCCACACCACAACAAGCTGACTCAGCTGCTCTCTGCTTCTAGCTGCTTGATACAGATTTACACTTTATTAACTAACACACAGTTCTACAGATTTACACTTTATTAACTAACACACAGTTCTACAGATTTACACTTTATTAACTAACACACAGTTCTACAGATTTACACTTTATTAACTAACACACAGTTCTACAGATTTACACTTTATTAACTAACACACAGTTCTACATGTTCCTCCATCATGGAGACTCAGCTGCTGCTGCAGGTTGGTGAGGAAACTGTGAAAGCTCTATATCATGCAGCTGTAATCTGTAGTCGAGTAAATAGAGAATAATTAAAGTATAAGGTATAAGGGGACCGTGGTTTTCAGTCCTGAGGTTCTGGAGTCCTGAAGGGTTTGTCAGCCTCGGCTCTGCTGTGTCCTCTCAGGTTCTGGAGGCCTGGAAGAACCTTCTGGAAGCGGTGGAGGGCCGCCGGGTGAAGCTGGTCGACACCGGAGACAAGTTCCGCTTCTTCAGCATGGTGCGAGACCTGATGCTGTGGATGGAGGACGTCATCCGCCTGATCGAGGCCCAGGAGAAACCAAGGTCTGTGTGTGTGTGTGTGTGTGTGTGTGTGTGTGTGTGTGTGTGTGTGTGTGTGAGCTTTCACAGCTTAGCCTACCGCCACATTAGCCTCCCCCACTTCATCCATTTTGAATTTCTGCCACTCGTTTTTTGTTTTTCCCCTCCTCCTGTCACCTTATCCCTCCATCCTGCAACAACAATGAAAGTCAGTCAGTGTGTGTGTGTGTGTGTGTGTCGTAATGTGTTGTTTTGTTAAGCTGCTTTGCTCAACAGCTTACACACAAATAAGTACACATACACATTCAAGTAGAGTCACACACACACACACACACACACACACACACACACCTCTTTCTGTCCAGATCTCTGCTAATCTCCAGTGTTCCTGACAGATAGTGATTTGATTTGTTGACCGGCTCAGCTCGGTCACTTCAGCCTGTTTCTGTGATGGAAATTAAGTTTTATTTTATGAATTAAACATTCATCCACCATACTGACTGACCTTAAACCAGCCGAACATACAGTTTAAGTGGATGCTGACTTTTGACTTAAGTCATTTCTATCCAATCTAATCAAAGCCATTAGCTGGGTTGTGTCTTTAAGTTTTGATAACTTAAAAGTAAAAAGAGAAAGTGTTCTCCTGGCTTGTGGATATATTAGGGAGATTTTAGCTGGTGGTTATCCCTATTATTATTATTATTATTATTATTATTATTATTTAAGATTTATTTGGCAGGGACAGCACACATCAATCAACATTTTAGTTCACACTTCAATGTAAATGTGTCAGAGTTAGCCAAAAAGCTAATTTACATCTGTAGTCCCCGGGCAGGTCAACAACATAACAATTACAATAAAGTTAAAAAAGACAAAAAAAAACAACAACAGTACATTATGTTAAGAAACATTAACAGTACAGCAGCATTAAAAAGAATCAGTAAATGCAAAGTCCACACTTGAATAAATGGAGGTGGTACCCACAGGAGCTGGAGAGTTAGTTATGGGTACAGCTCCGGTGTTCTTTGAGCCAGTTTTTCAGAGTTTTATAAGATATTAACTCTGTCAGTAAAGCATCAGAAGGGACTAAATCTTGCACTCTAAACAGTGTCAGCCTCCACAGCTGATGGCACCGCAGGGGGAAAGTTACTGTGATTTCTACAGGAAAAACATCTTGGCTCGGTCTGAATAATGTTAACTCCGTCCTTTGTTCTGTTTTAATGGAGAAGGAAACGTGTCAAAACAGGAACAGACTGTCTGTAGATGCACACAGACCAGACCAGTGTGGGATGAAAACCTTATAGGAAATCCTCCAGCTGAAGTTAAAACATGCAAATCACCTAAATTGCGAGAGTTTGTGAGATTTTAACATGACAAAAGCAATATGTAGCATTTTGAAATGACTTCCTACATCAGCTGGCTAACATCACTGTCTCTGAGTCTGAACTCTGCCCAAGAAACACAATAAAGAGACAGAAATAGACGGAGGAAAAGAGAAGAGGAAAGTGGAGCTAAAAGCCAAACGGGAGAAGAGAGGAGGGAGATTAGATATAACAGGGAAAGAGAGACGGTAATCATTTTATCAGGTGAATTTCCACTGTGTGTGTGTGTGTGTGTGTGTGCAACTCTACCCTGCCTACACCAGTATTTAGGGCAGGGTTTCCACGGTTATGAAAATCCTGGAAAAAATATGGAATTTGGGAATTTGTTATCCAGGCCTGTAAATAATTTTGGAATTTGTAAAATAGCATTCAAATTTTGCAGAAGTCATGAAATTTTAAATAACGATGCTACACTTATCATTTTTGAAAACTAAAATAAAAATTCCAGGAGTCATTTGGGGAAAAAAAGCATCAAAAATGAGAAGGCTAGAATGTGATCCATCCGGCCTACAGCAGCGTTTAGTAATGCTGGGCTGGAGATTTTTCCCCTTTTATTATATTAAATTTCAAGAAAAATAAACATTACATGCAAAGCAATATACAGTACACACAGTATACATGTTCCACTCCCAGACACTTTCAAAAGACAAAGAAAAAGTAAAGAAAAAAGTACTTGGAGAATATAATATGTATTACCACATATTATTTGTTTGTAAGGGAATGTCCTTTGTTTTTTATTATTATTTATTATGACACATTATTGATATTGTTTGTTTGTTTGTGTGCAGGGACGTGTCATCGGTGGAGCTGCTGATGAACAACCACCAGGGCATCAAGGCGGAGATCGACGCCCGGAACGACAGCTTCACCTCCTGCATCGAGCTGGGGAAGGCTCTGCTGGCCAGGAAGCACTACGCTGCAGAGGAGGTGAGGACGCCGCCTGCAGGACAGCACAGGAACTACACCGTCCATACCCGTCACTGCATCTGAGGGTCCAGAAAAAGTCTGAAAAAGTCTTAAAACATCTGGATTTAAGGCCTTAAAAAGCAGAAAAATGTCTTAGAGGTTTTACTTTTTTACCATGTGATTTCAGGTTTCTTAGATGAATCCAGGACAGAGTCAGCAGTTCAATCTGCATCCTGTCTGCTTTACTAAACTCAGCTGGACTATTAATTTCATGCTGTCCTTTTTCTTATTCTGCTCATTTATAGTTTCACAGCTTTCATCAGCTGTTCAGTCAGAAACAGGCTGCTGGAGACCGCTGTGGTTCTTTATTGTGGTTTTGAAATTGATCTGAAATTCAGTTCCAGGTAGCATCAAAAAGTCTTGAAAAGTCTGGAATTTGGTTTTCTGAAACCTGCAGATGCTCTGTCATTTCTTCTGTCTTTCATCTCCTTTGTCTATTTCAGTTCAATATCTATTTGGTATCTGCAGTGTTTCCTACCAATATCCCTTTTCCCAGTCTACCCATGGTGAAATGGCAACCTCTAGTGTTGAATTTAAACCATTTTAAACCCAAATTGTGTGCAGAAGTATTATTTTATAAGGCAAACTCTTTAAGGTACTCTTTATGAAGTGCCCTTATTTGTTTGAATTTTGTGCTATCAATAATTCTGTATGAGTAACATGGTGGAAATGTTATTTTGGAACAAAACCTTTCAGTGGAACATGAAATCCAGACTGAAAGAAGGAGTTGTATATTAGGAAGGTGCTGCTGATGCTTTGTTCCCTCAGTGTGTTTTCTGTGTGTATGAATGTATTTATTAGCTTCCAGTCTCCAAATCACATGAATACATTTTTCACATTTTTATTCTCTTCTGAATCTTTATTTTTCCCTTCAGATCAAAGAGAAGTTGCTACAGTTGACGGACAAGAGGAAAGACATGATTGACAAGTGGGAGGACAGATGGGAGTGGCTTAGACTGGGTGAGGACTTTCATCCATTCATCAGTCAACCAGTCAGCCAACTAGTCAGTCAGGCAGGCAGTCATACAATCAACTAGTCAACAAGTCAGTCATTAAGTCATTGAACCAGTCAGTCACTTGCACAACAAGTCAGTCATTCATTTCGTCAACTGGTCAACAGTTCAGTCAACAAGTCGTTCCACAAGTTGATCAACGAGTCAATTAGTCAACTAGTCAGTCATTTAGTCCATGAACAAGTCCCTCACTTCCATCCAACCAATCAGTCAATCAAAGAGTCACTCAGTCAGCAAGTCATTCCACAAGTCAGTCAACTCATCAGTCAACAAGTCAATTAGTCAACTAGTCAGTAATTTAGTCGATCACAAGTCACTCAGCCATCCAACCAGTCAGTCAATCAATCAAAGAGTCACTCAATCAGTGAGTCAAGTCAGTCAACTTGTCAGTCAACAAGTCCATTAGTCAGTCAACAAGTCAATCAGATATCTTCTCAGCTGCTAGATGTATTATTAATTATTAATGTATTATTAAGTGTATTTGCTGAATAAATGTTATGGTTTGACTGTGCGTGTGTGTGTGTGTGTGTGTGTGTGTGCGCGCAGTCCTGGAGGTGCACCAGTTCTCCCGGGACGCGGGCGTGGCCGAGGCCTGGCTGCTGGGCCAGGAGCCCTACCTGTCCAGCAGGGAGATGGGCCAGAGCGTGGACGAGGTGGAGAAGCTCATCAAACGCCACGAGGCCTTCGAGAAGTCAGCCGCCACCTGGGAGGAGCGCTTCTCCGCCCTGGAGAGGCTGACCACGGTGAGACACGCACCCTGACCGCTGTTTGTCATGCTAATTTGGCTAGCACAGCATAAAATGGCAACAATGGAATTTTAAGAGTTAGTTGCTATGGTGACAACACAGTCTGGACATTAAAGTCGAGATGAAACGGCATTTTGAGAGTATCTAACTTCCGTATCGTGACGTATTTCCGAGTGAAACAGGAAAGACAGGCGGGACGTAACGTTGGGAGGAATTTGATTTGAACGTTGAAAAGTGGGCGTGTCATAACACCCGAAGACACACCGAAGTACCGTGCTGCTGCTAGCTAGCTAACTAATGAATCTTAGCTCTGTGAGCTAAAAGTTGAAGATTGATTGATGGGTGGATGTCATGATATTATTGGTTGAAATTAGTTACGGGCATGCTTACGTAAGCACACGGCATATTTTGTTTTACAGGAAGAAAACATGATTGAATTTTGATATAAGAATACAATGAAATTGATTTTTGGTATTTTTTTGGCATATATTGTTAAATAGGTGCACAGTATGACCGGGGATGTGATCTAAAAGGGTTAAAAAGGCATTTTTCATTTCATCTCGTCTTTAAGGCTGTAAAGTCTGTCACACTGTGAGAACTGAGCAGATGAGTCTGTTAGCAAACTGTCAAAACTCAACTGGAAGCTAACGTTAGCGACGAGGCTAACGTAGCTTCATCACAGACTGGACTTCTCTCTCTAGCTCTTCTAGTCAACATTAGCATGTTAGCAATCCATGGCAGCAAGGAGACAGAGAAGCTGCTTTGGTTCTTGCTGTAAAACCTCTCAGCTCAGTGACTTGCTGTGAGTCGCTTCATACAGAAGCTAGTCCGACGGGTCACAGCAAGATGGCCGCCGCTCCGAGCGTCCTGGGACGTTGATTTGAATGAGAATGACCGTTCTATCTGTTCTAGTTCTGTGGGTGAGACAAACACAACTAGTCAGTCAGTCCACTTCCAAAGCCCTCAAAGCCTTAAAGGTCCCATTTTGTTCAGTTTTCATCACACCATGCCTCTGGATGAGAATTCAGATTTTTTCCCCACAGCTGATCAAACAGGAAATTAACTTTAATCAATTGATTCCAGTCTAACTTGAACATGTATATGTGTGTGTGTGTGTCCAGATGGAGTTATTGGAAGTGAGAAGAACGCAAGAGGAAGAAGAGAGGAGGAGACAACCCCCAGCTACTGAGGCCCCGCCCACCGACGCTCAGCCACAGCCGAGGTGTGTGTGTGTGTGTGTGTGTGTGTGTGTGTTTTCATGTGTCTGTGTGTGTGTTTATCAAAAATACATCTCAGTACATGTTGGTGAGTTTGTGTGTTATGCATCTAACAGTTTGTGTTGGTGTGAGCATCTGACAAATACATGAAAAACTGTATGTAGGTGTGTAACAGTGTATTTCGATGTGTATATCTGTCAAAAATGTATCTAACTCTGTGTGTGTGTGTGTGTGTGTGTGTGTGTGTGTGTGTGTGTTTGCAGGGAGGGCGAGCCGGTGTCTCAGAACGGGCTGCCATCTGACCAGGAGTCTCCCAGGGTTAGTTACCGCTCGCCTGCCTACCAGAAATACAGCAGCACCCTGCAGAGCCGCAGGGCCACCGCCGCACCCTGACACACACACACACACACCACACACACACACACACACACACACACACACACACACACACACCAAATACCAATACATGCACCAAAACATATGTCCAACCATTCCAAATACCAACAGCCATACCAAAACACACTTGGGCATGGCGAATTGATGTTCTCACACACACACACACATACACACTCAAATGGACATAGGAAATACACACACCTACACCTACACATGTAAAACACACTCACTCACTAAACACACACACATTCACACACACTCTCATATACGCACGTGCTAATGACATTATGCTAAATGTCCGCTTATTTATTTACACACACACACACACTCCAAAACGCATACTCACACACAGTAAACGCATCAAAAAGCACAAACACATGCAAGCGCCAACACACATTAACACACATACATTAACACACACTCCACATATGCACACACTGACCTTTGACCCCACACACAGATTTCATTGACTCTGTTGTTTCCGTCCATTGATCCCTCCACACACTCATTCCTGGGATCTGGACCCTAATCCATTCCTGTATTTATCACCTTATCTTTAGCATTTATTGTTTGCAACCCCCCCTTACTGATTAATAATTTACTTTTTTTGTAAGTATAATGTGTTTAACATTAAAGGTGCAACATGTAGCGTTTTAGCATCAATAAAACATTAGCATTTTAATTTTGAGACATTAGTATAATTACCGTAAACAAACCAGAGCAAACGGAGCTAAAGCTGAAAGAGTTTCTGGCAGCAGATGGTGGAAGGAGGGAAAGGAAGATGGAGAAATCACTTCCAACATGTTGATCCTCTTCAGGGAGAGGGAGGGGGAGGGGGGGGCAGGAAGCAACGGGGCTGATGGGAAATGTAGTCTTAATGTGGAGAAACACTAGCACTAACAATACCAGTCATATCCACCATGGTCTCATTTGTTTACGGTAATTATACCAAGGCAGCATTATTAATTTAATAAGGATATTTTGATGTTTAAAAATTCTACATGTTGCACCTTCAAGCTATAGCTTTGCTGATTAGAGTTTTGATGCAGTTTTTTGCTGCAGGTTTTATTCTAAGGCCCTGTGTCCACCTGGAACCTCGGTTCAGTGCTAATCAGATGTTTGTAGGAAGCGCTGGTCATGACTCCTCTGCTGCTGTGAGACTGTTGATAATCTTGAAAAGAAGGAGAAAGAAGGATCTCCTAAGGACTCTTCAAGCAAAGAAATTAAAGATTTTATTGCATGGCTGGTTCAAAAACACATATTTAAACCAACTCGGCCGTATTCCACCTTCATCAGGGAGTAGCGCATCAAACAAAACAGTTTGAAATCCAATGTTTCTTTTGTGAAATATTTTTAACCTCTAGCACGTTAAAAACATGCTAAGCTCTCGGCACCGTCAGAAACATGCAACAGCACTTTCCTTTCCATTGAATATTAGGAGGAAAAGGAAATGAGCACGGGAAAGGAGAGGTTCCCTGTGGACACGCAGCTTAATTCAGTTTAATTCTGTTTCTGCTCTGTAACAAGTGAAGTTGAAGGAGTTCATTTTTGCCGGGAAGTGTCAGGGAACGATGTTAGGATCTATTCACATAGGAAGGTAGCTTGGCTGGATATGCTTTTCATTTTTCTTCATACAGTACCCATCCCTGTTGCTAATTTGATGCCCTGGTTTTGCTAATGGTGGAAAAAAACAACATATATTTTTCTCCTCAATTAGGCTTTCTGACACAAGTATAAAGTCAAGTTTCCTTTTCTTAAAAATCCTTCCCTAGCACCCCAATTTTTTGTGCTTCATTCCTTAAAGGGAACTAATTGGAAAGGGAAGTTGTCTGATATGATTGACAGCAGCAGGTTTGACACCGCTACAGAACTGCACTCTCCATCCTTCACAGAAAAAAAGGGAAAATTTTGTTAGAAGGCATTTAGCGACAGAATGTGTGAATCCTCATTTGGTGAGAGAGTGAATGAGTCTGCATGAGTGGTGGATGGGACCCTCAAAATACATTTACACACTCACACACACACACACACCTAGACACACCTCTGTTATTATCCATTCCTTCCCTCATTTTCCTTTCCCCACCCGCCTTCTTCCCTCTCTCTCTCTCTCCTCTCCTCTCCCCTCTCAGCTCGACACTCCTGTTGTCCTCTCCCCACAACTGTTAATGTTTCTGCTAGTTTACGTCATCATTTATAAACTCACCATGTGGAATATGAACAGCTGAAAAGACAACCGAGAGAAAATATATTTCTGAATATAGGGACCTGCCCCCTATCAGGTTTTACAGCCACTCTGTGATTTCAAAAGTTTTCACTTTACTTTTCAGTTAAGGTTTGTGGGCGTATGTAGGATTTATGATAGATAGATAGATAGATAGATAGATAGATAGATAGATAGATAGATAGATAGATAGATAGGCTATTTATTCCCTAGGGTAAATGGTGGTGTCATCAGCATAATGAGATACAGCAGAGGAAAAACAGAGATAATAATGCAAAAATATAAAGAATCATCCAGAAAATGTAAGGAAGCAATAAAAAAACTTGGAATTGTGGGTCTTTTATCCAAAGCGCCTTACAGTACTGTAAGTGTCTGTATTCTTAAATGTGATGAAAGCTTATCGATGGCACATTCAGCTAAATCACCGTCTGACTCTCATAGTCTTAAAATAAATGGTTGTTATGCTACTTAAAGTTTAGTATGATCATTCACACTGAAGACTTAAATCATTTTTCAAAATTAAATCACTCAGAAATTATGGGCATGTAATTAAAAAATCAAAATGTAATTTATTTGATGTACAATAGAAACATATGAAGATTCCAAAACGCTACATCGTATCCATTTTAGGGGAAAAAATCATTATCTAAAGTAACATTGTGTCCAACGAGGACTTAAGTTACTTTTAAAAAAATGCCATAATTTGGTTTAAGTTTGTGCAAACAATCATTTTGTAAGAGTAGGAGACACTTTCTCCACCAAACTCTTGGTATCTACCTGCCCCAGGTGCATCTCCATCCCACTGCCCATAGTTACCATCCTCATAATATTCCCCATAGAGTACAGTATGTGTACAACATGTACTCCATCACACATACTCTATACTCTATGTAAAATACTATTCCATGTTACTAGCCTACAGCACATACAGTACTGCATGTAAAATGTCATTGTATGTAGTTAATGGGTGATTTGTTGAAAGGTAACAAGGGGGACTGTCAAGTAAATAAATTAGAACTGAAAGTAAATTCTCACATTCTCTACATAATAATAATAATTGATTTCTTACGCATTTTTCTTTGCACAGTACTATAAAATAAAGGGAATAAAATAATCTTATGCACTACTATTAAAGCCCAATCAGCAGAGCAGAGATAGTACCACAGTATATAACAGTAATATAACAAGACAAGTTAACATTAACATTTTAAAACTATAGGTTTTATTAATGGTTAAGCAACCACTATATAGAGAGAGATTGAAATTAAAACAATAGTTTATATATACTTATACAATATATACTTTATCCCCCTCAAATCTCCCCTTGCTGCATCTCCACTCTCATACTGTAACCTCCATTGTAAATCACTGCTGTTGGATAAACACCATGTACAAGCAAACGTTATTGCTTTTTCTTACTTGAATTTTGAAGTTTTCATGTTCATTTATGTGTTGGGTGAGTTTCAGGACCGTTAAAAACCCCATGGAGTAATTTCAAAGATCCATGGGCGTCTATAAGAAAAGCATTCCTTTATTCATTCCAGAAAAATACATTAAGTACACACGTGGTTTTCGTCTAACAACAGCGATATCCTTGCACATATCTTTGTACATATTGATTATATGTACATGAATCGGTCCATCTTCAAAATCATTCCACTTCCTCCTCATGTAGAACTGATTCCCACTAAGACATGTCCCTGTGTGTGTGTGTGTGTGTGTGTGTGTGTGTGTGTGTGTGTGTGTGTGTATTCTATCAGAGAAAAGAATCACTCCGATCCATTCCATCCCAGTAGTTTTACTCCCCCAGCTCTCCTCATTGTCTTGATCATTGACCAACATTATCCTGTGTTACTGCAACACAATGTTTTGTATTATTATCATTATTCTCCATTGTTTCTCATGGTTTAATGTTATGATTTCTCCATTTCTCTTCATGGTTTCTGTTGCATGTCCATCCGACCCCCTTCAGTCGTTCCCTAACTAACGCACATTCCCCAATAAACCCTGTCAGAATCAATCAGTGCACTCGGACCCATCGGGTTTGTCTGTCTATGTGTTTTCCATGTAGATGTGGCTTGTCCCTATATACTGTGTTGGTGTTATTGTTCTGTTGCATGCTGTCACCATTGTTAGCATGTTGGTAGAATTACCTGTCACTGTTTTTTATTGTTTTCATCTCATGTTCTTCATTGATTTTCATCCTGGGGCTGCTTTATACACATATATTTATGGATATTGTTGTTTTCATACAAGATATTTTACTTCAATCTGGTTTCATGGACATGGACCAAGGCCAGGGCAGGAAACTAACTTGTTAGCCTGTAGGACACGCTGCTTGATTCCACAGTTCACCAAACACTTTTACTATTTTAACAGCCAAATGGATGTTCAGAATAAAATAGGACTCCAAATGATGGTTGGTTACCTGCCAAAATGGATCCGTAAACGAATGTACTAGCCAGTAAAAATGGGCCAGAATTTGGGTGGTTGCTGATTATAGTTTTAAGCCCTGATCATGGCTGGTCCTGCTTTTTCCTGTATGGAGATTTCCATTGAGAAAGACATTCAATTTGAAAAACTTAATCAATTTCCATGAAACCAGCCCTTTGTGTTATGTAAAGGTACTAGATATACACTTACACATGCTACATATAAGAAGAACAGTCAAATTAATTGTTACCAAATGTATCTCTCTTACATAGCTGGGAATTAGGGTTCAGAAAGTCAAATCACGACCAATTAGTTACCATTAGTTATCATAAGAGTAGAGCTGGGCAATGTGGCTGAAATATCATATTGAAATATGTTATCATATTTTCCATGTTATTTGATTTATGATATTTGACAAATACACATCAAATAATTGTAACAAATTCAAGTCAAATAATAGTTCGTTTTTTAATACTGTTCATGTTTCTACAAAAAGTGACTACTACTAAAAAAAAACAAAAAAAAACGAACTATTTACCGATAAATAATATGCATAAAATGGCAATAATACTGGGGAGGACATTCTTTACTGTGATTATGGGCACAGCAGTGATGCAACTGGTTCACGGTATAGCAAAGTACCCTGGGTCTCCATAATCCCAGTAAAAAATGTCCTCATGGGTATTATGGCTTTCATACAATGGTTACCAATACGTGTACTGGTTTAAAAGTTTTCTCCAAAGTAGTAAACATACTGTACATGAGAATAAAAAGGAGTAAACAAGAATGCTTGCCAGTAGGTCCCTGGTTACCACAAGAGTTGACCGCAATACAGCATGGTTAGCTTTAATTTATGGGAATAATCAACAGGGTTGGAATGTGTTTTTGACCAATCAGATTCCTTGGCAGAAACTATGCATGGTATAACATAGCATAAAACACAGTTTAACGCCCAGCCCTACAGAGGTTGAGAGAAACGTTATGGTGATGAATCCAAAGTTTCAAAACTTGACAGTGAGTTCCTAGGACATCCTTAAAAGTTCCCAGGATTGGTCCAGCCCTTGATGAACTTTCAGTAAAAGTTCCCAGGATTGGTCCAGCCCTTGATGAACTTTAAGTAAAAGTTCCCAGGATTGGTCCAGCCCTTGATGAACTTTAAGTAAAAGTTCCCATGATTGGTCCAGCCCTTGATGAACTTTCAGTAAAAGTTCCCAGGATTGGTCCAGCCCTTGACGAACTTTCAGTAAAAGTTCCCAGGATTGGTCCAACCCTTGATTAACTTCTAGTAAAAGTTCCCAGGATTGGTCCAACCCTTGACAAACTTTCAGTAAAAGTTCCCAGGATTGGTCCAACCCTTGACAAACTTTCAGTAAAAGCTCCCAGGATTGGTCCAGCACTTTAACTTTCAGTAAAAGTTCCCAGGATTGGTCCAGCCCTTGATGAACTTTCAGTAAAAGTTCCCAGGATTGGTCCAACCCTTGACAAACTTTCAGTAAAAGCTCTGAGGATTGGTCCAGCACTTGATTAACTTTTAGTAAAAGTTCCCAGGATTGGTCCAACCCTTGACAAACTTTCAGTAAAAGCTCCCAGGATTGGTCCAGCACTTTAACTTTCAGTAAAAGTTCCCAGGATTGGTCCAACCCTTGACAATAGTTCAGGAAAAGTTCCCAGGATTAGTCCACAATCTCTCAGTAAAAGCCGTCAAGGGTTGGACCAATCCGGGAGCTTTTACTGAAAGCTTCAGTAAAAGCTCCCGGATTGGTCCAACCCTTGACGGTCTTTGAGTAAAAGTTCCCAGGATTGGTCCAACCCTTGACAATAGTTCAGGAAACGTTCCCAGGATTAGTCCACAATCTCTCAGTAAAAGCTCCCAGGATTGGTCCAGCCCTTGATAATCTCTCAGTAAAAGCTCCCAGGATTGGTCCACAATCTCTCAGTAAAAGCTCCCAGGATTGGTCCAGCCCTTGACAATCTCTCAGTAAAAGCTCCCAGGATTGGTCCAGCTCCAACAGTTCTCAATAGGAGCGTCCATCACTGGTCCCGCCATTGAAGAGCTCAGTAACAGGGTAATAAGAGACCGGTTGGAGTGGGTGTGGTGTGGAAAAATAAAATCTGTTTTGATACTAGGCCAATCGCATTCTCCCCTCACCAATAATGATACTGAATAATGAGTTCCAAGCAATTTTGTGGATAATTGTTTGAGATTTTTGTGTTTATTGTCCTTCCCTCCTTCCCTTTTGCTAGCTCTACCTGTCTCTTCACACTGTTGACCATGTTGTGTGTTATGGAGTGATATTGTGATTTATTATGCATGCCCTAAAACCTGTAATCAGTGCATGATCAGACCATGTTGGCTGTCTTTGCTGTTTCTATACTGAAAATGTCTCTATTTCTAATCGATACTGGAAACCAATGCTGAGCTCACATCATTAAAATGCAAAAAAAAAAAATCCATCAAAAGGCTGATGTAGCTGAAGGTACTGGTTTGATGGGCAGGTCTTAAATTTAGTGTGTAATTTTGTTTGGTTAAATCTAGTTTAGTGTGGTTGAGTTTAGTTAGATTTTAGGTTGGTTTCATTTGGATTAGTTGAATTATTTTACTTGGTTTGGTTGAGTTTAGGTCAGTTTAGTTTTAATCTGGTTTTGTGGCTAGTTTATTGTTTAGTTAACATTGGTTTTGAGTGGTTATGTGGTTTGGTTTTTAGTTTGGGTCAGTTTAGGTTTTTGCTTGGCTTAGCGTAATTTGGTACATTTAATTTGGTTTAGTGTGGTTTGATTTTTACATTTAGTTTAGCTTGGCTTTATTTTTGTATAACATGTTTTGTTTTTTTTTGTTTTTTTTAACTTAGTTTGATTTAGTTAAGTCTAGTCTAGTTTCTTGAAAAAATGTAAACAGGTGTGAACAACATAAAAGTCATTGCCACAGACATATTTCCAATGTGGTCCTTGGTCTCAAAAGACTAAACTCATGTTTTGAAAACTCCTCAAAATAGAAATGCAAATTTATGCATTTTGGCAGACCACACTAGTTTTGGTTGTAAGAACATTGTGACTTTTCTAAATCACAACTGATTTTAATGGTGTTGGTTGAAGCTAGTGCCCTCTCTGATGTTGGAGTACTGAGCTGCTAGCTATGTACAATAAGTTAAAACTTTGTTGAAAGGCCTGGTCTGTACAATTTATTTTATTCATGTAACCTTTATTTAGCCAGATAGTCGCATTTTTCAGGAGAGATTTGTTGAGAGATTTTTAATGTGACACAGCCTGTGATTCTGCTCTGCCTCTGCATGCTGCAGCTCTGATAACTCTGATTTCCTGTGCCTGTGTGTGTGTGTGTGTGTGTGTGTGTGTGTGTGTGTGTGTGTGTGTGTGAGAGAGAGAGGTTTGAAAGTGTGTGTTAGAGAGAGAGAGAATGAGAAAGATTCAGAGCATGTGTGTGTTTCGTCTCTCGCCCATCCATCCCCAGCTTGTCTCTAACTCCTCTCTCTCTCTCCTCGGTTGTCAGGACGCGGACGGAGGCGAGGCTGTGAACGGGGTGTCGGAGCCCAGTCCCGCAGGGTCTCCCGGGGCATCTCGCAAGGGCAAGGCCAGCCAGGCGGCGACGCTGCCGGCCAAAACCCAGCAAGACTCGCCCACCTCCCAACTGGAGGGCTTCCTGCACCGCAAACATGAGTGGGAGGGGCATAACAAGAAGGCTTCCAGCAGGTAGGCAAACATTTCGTGACTATTAAATACTTGTGTCTTTGTAGAGAACGATGGCATTTTGGAAGTGAACTCTGGATCATTACGGTTTGATTTAATTCAGTTAAACTGGCAGCAGACTGTAGCTAACTCTTCCTCTCTGTGTCTGCAGGTCGTGGCACAACGTGTACTGTGTGATCAATCAGCAGGAGATGGGCTTCTATAAGGACCAGAAGAGTGCCAGTCAGGGTATTCCCTACCACAGCGAGATTCCCATCAGCCTGAAGGACGCAGTCTGCGAGGTGGCGCTGGACTACAAGAAGAAGAAACACGTCTTCAAACTCAAGTGAGTGTCCTGAGGGTGGAAACCTACGGAAACCTCAACCTGCAGGTCCAATAGAGCTCAACAGTGACCGCCCACTTTTGAACGGCTCCGGTTCCAGGAAGTGAATTGTGAAAGTGAAAGCCTGGAACCAAGCCAACCAACTACAAGATGAATCGTGACCATAAAACATTTGATTCGGAGCAAAAATAAATAAATTGGAAAACGAAAAAAAAGGCAAAAAAAACCCTTTGCCTTTTTTTCTGTTTTCCAATTTTTTTTGCTCCAAATCAAATGTTTTATGGTCACGATTCATCTTGTAGTTGCTTGGCTTAGTTCCAGGCTTAAAACTCTTTATATAAGGATTTTCTGAAACGTCAGTGGAGGAATGAATGGGAAATTCACTTCCTGGAACCGGAGCCGTTCAAAAGTGGGCGGTCACTGCTGAGTTCTATAATACAACAAAGTCAAATTTTCCACTCTGGTTCAGACCAGAGAAAATGAACTGTAGATGTGATCGCACCCAAAGTGAATCCTGTAAACTCTTCCTTTTAAATGTTCAGATTGATTATTAAATGTTGCTTTTTTTTTTTCCCCGCAGAGTTACTGATGGGAATGAGTATCTCTTCCAAGCCAAAGATGACGTAAGTAAAAATAAAAACATGAGAGCTGCAAACAGTTCATTCTTGAATGTTAGACATTAGAACCAAATTAGTAGACTGTGACATAAAAACTCTAGTGTCTCTAACTAACTGGTCACTAGAACAGTCCTTGTATTATCTAATGGCTAAAAAGAACCAAACTTAACTTTTCCAAATGATTCCTCTCAGATATGGAGCAACATGCAGCAGTAGGTTCAGTAGAAATTGGGATTTCTACAACGACAACATCTCTTTTGCTATGTTCCTCTGTAGTGAGGTGATTCATGAATGTTCACTTATTCTGCTGTTTGTAATTCACTGTAGTGAAGAGCAGATAAAGCCTAAAATATGAGATGTAAACCTGGAGGTATTTTGTGGAAGGTGTGTGTGTGTGTGTGTGTGTGTGTGTGTGTTGAGGAGGAGATGAATGTGCAGATCATGTTTATCCTCTGTGCTTTGTTTGTGTGTTTGTCTAATCCTCCTATCCATGTTCATTCTCAGGAGATGGAAGTGTAGATCACATCTCTCTCCTGTGCTATTTGTGTGTGTGTGTGTGTGTGTGTGTGTGTGTGTGTGCGTGTGATTCAAAGCAGGTGTGTGTAAGTAAGCACATTTTTTGTATGTGTGAGAGATTCAGAGCATTTGTAACCCATCCAATATCGCTTCTCTATTTAGTGTGTGTGCGTGTGCATGTGCGTGTGTGTGCATGTGTGTGTGTGTGTGTGTGTGTGTGCGTGTGTGTGTGCGTCTGTCTAAACCTCCCTCTCTCCTTGTCCGTCCTGCAGGAGGAGATGAACTCGTGGATCTCGGCCATCTCGGCCGCCGTGTCGGGCGACAGGTCAGAGGTCACCCCCAGCAGCCACAGCACCCCCGCCCCCGCCGCCGCCGCCGCACGCGCTCAGACGCTCCCCGCCTCCGTCGCCATGGCGGCCGAGTCCAGCCCGGGCAAACGAGAGAAAGACAAGGAGAAACGCTTCAGTCTGTTCAGCAAGAAGAAATAGACGCTACTTCTTTCCCTTCTCCTCTTCCTCCCCTGTCCTCCTTCTCCTCCATCTTCCTCTTCCTCTTCTTTCCTTCCCTCTCTCTCCCTCGGGTGCTGCTGGGTGCGGTCGCCTCTACTCGTCGATCTTCGGTCAAATATTTGATGTCCATTTCCTTTGATCGGAGTTTTGATCTAGAGGCGGCTCGTAGCAACTGATACTGTAATAAGTGTAATTTTTATTGTAATAATTATGAAAATAATTGCTCAAAATGGCATGAAATGTCCCTCTAAATGGGTTAAAAATGTAATTAAAGCTGTTAGTGTCATAATTGCCAGATAATGTAATAACATCAAGATATTGTAATAATTGAAAAGTAAAGAATGATAGCCCTTATAATGTAGTTAGTTACCGGTAACCATAACGATGTATTGCATTATTATGAGAAAATATATTACAATATCAGTGTGAAGAAATATGACTTATCTGTATTATATTTTTGCCTCATTGATAAGAACATTACATCGCATCTGGACGAGTTATTACAGTATCCAGCAGCTATTACATCAGCAGTTGCTACACAGCTTTACACCAAAACACCCAAACACCCACTCTTCCTCCTCCCTCTTCTTCCTCTTCTCCTCCTCTTCTTCCTCCTCCTCCTTCTCTTCCTCTTCCTCCTCCTCTTCTTCTTCTCAAAGCGTGACTCCAGCATGCAAGCTCCGAGCCAAAACTCTCCACTCTGTGCCTATCAACCGTCCGGTCCGGCTCAGAGCTACAGCTACAATACACCATCTTATCCTCTTTTTTTTTTTGTAAGATAAGGAGCAGGAAAAACAAAAACGATACAAGGTCTAATTGAGAAAAAAAAAGAGAAATTCAAAAAGGGGGGGGGATGCAAACGCTTCAGGCAGCTGCCATCGTAAAAATACAAAAACACCAGAGTTTGCCGCTGAACAACACCGACCTAGTGGAGTTACCAGAATATTCCAATTTATGACTTACTATTATTATTATTCTTTGTGTTTTCTTTGTCCTGATGTTTTTTTTTTTCTGGCTTTCTCATCATCCCGGCTTTCGTCGACTACTGCCTTTGTGGGTTTGTGTTTACGCTCCCCAGTCGTCTTGGTTCTGTTGGAAGTTGTAGGTAGTTCCTAGGGCCCATCCTCAGTTTTGCGAGGCCTCGTCTCTGCAAGATGACCTGTATCCCTCTGTGGTGGGGAAACCGAGACCGCGGCGGGGTAAACCTGCAAAATCACACCCCTCACATCTGTATTTACCCTGTTATTAGACAGTAGGGAAGACAGTACATGGTTTAAGTTCTTATCTGTGGACTTCTGGACTCTGGATTTGTCTCTGTTTGCTGTGGTTTGCTTTCCCCAGCTCGAACCAAATCTCACGAATCTGACCAGGAAATCCAAATCTGAGTCGTATTGATGAGACTTCAAGTGTTTTAACACCAGGGGGGCCGAGCAGAAGTCGACTGACGGATGTTTTGTAAAGTTTAGAGCTGAAACATCTCCGCTTTCAGAATGTCTGTCTGACTTCTCCTCGACCCGCTTCCTGCACAAACCAGCGCTGAAAGATTTCAATATCATGCAAAGAAATCAAGAGTTTTAACTGTATTTACCCTCTTCAACGGCTTCTCTTCAAAAACCCAGAATCCACCAGCCTTCCTTGTGTTAACTTGTGTGTAAACCTGTGGGAAAGTATTGTAAGTGCAGAATAATACTGTGCTACTGTCTTAAGTCCTGAATGGAAATCTTTCTTAAGACACGATGGACTTACAAAGGTGGAAAAACACAATCAAAGTACAAAATGTTCAGACATAATTGTACTTAAACTGTGTTGTAGCACCCTGACTACATTACATGAGATTATACAGTATTGTGTGTACTGAATAATACTTCTCCACAGGTCAGTACACTGGAGTAAAGCCATAGAAAGTAGATTATCACCGTAATGTTTTGTTCAGTTCAGCTACTGTCTAATTCCAGTGTAACCACAGAGAAAAAGGGCGGCTGTGATTTGCCGCGTCGCCCCGCGGTGCTTTGAACTGTATGTATAACTTGTGTATAACAAACTGTTAAAAAAAATAAACCTGTGTTTAATTTCACTTATTACTATACTACTAATAAGACGTACCGACCATAATAAGCTTCATTTGAATATAACTTTCTTTACCTAAAACCCTAATAACTATGTACACTTACAAATCTGAATGAAGGAGCCATCGAGTCAGGTTCAGTAATCGCTCCGACTCGATGGGAAAAATAACTAAGACCAGTAAGAATGTTCGATAACTCTTGACAAACTTTAGAGCATCCAGTAAGTTTTATTTTATACTTTTTTGTTTGTTTTCGGAACATTTACTTCTGCCCTTAGTTATTTGGAGTATGTTTTTTTCCTAAGTATGTATTTTGAGTTTCACAGTTAATGTATGTTTAAGATTTATTTAGTCCGACAAGTATGGAGACGTAGATGTACTATAAAAAAAAAAAAAAATTACTTTAAGCATTGTTGTTAAGTGGAAAAGTGGATTCTAAAGCAATTTACTGGGAGTAAGTGATGTTGCAGAATGACGGTCGCTTGCTTGTTGGCTTCAGCTCTGCGTTCGTAAGATTCAGACTTCGCCGATTACCTCGCTGTTGAATCCCTTCAGTTACTCGTGCGATCGCTGTTGCCTCGGAAACATGGCGGCAAAGGAAAAGGCCCCCGAAAGAGGAAGCTGGGGGAGGCGCTCGTTTTGCCACACCCGGCGGGGTTAGTCGGGTGGGGCTCGGCCATCTAATCGAAACGCTTCGAGTAACTGAATCGATCTTCGCTCGGTAATCGGCCTGATATGATTCCTGTCATTTCTTTTTGCTACATTCTCTGGCGATTTGATAAATATAGTGTGCATTCCTCTGTCACTGTAACGATAGTAACGAGATATTTCTTCATATTGCACAATCAACAATGCCACGATGGGGGCGGGTGGGCGCGGGTGGGCGCTCGTTTTGCCATAGCGGGTGGGGTCGGGCGGGCGGGGCCGGGGCTGTAGGTGAGTTAGTCAGTGTGATATGGACCAGGGGTCACCGGTAGTTGGATCTGCACCTGTAGACTTCTCCCCTCTCTGTTACATATGTGCAAAAAGCCATTAAAATGCTTTTAAAACGAACCGCAGCGTCTTGTGTGTCGTGTGTGTGTGTGTGTGGAAACTGTCACAGCCTCGTAAGGGAAGAGACAAAACTTCAAGATTCAAGAAAACTTTATTGTCCGTTACTACAAGCAACATGGACATTTTTCTTTGGCTTGTGTCAGGCTCGTCAAACACAAAACAGACAGACAGCCAAAAACAAAGTTAAAAACAAAAGTAGAAAATAACAACAAACAAATGTAGAATAAAATAAACCTGAAACCTGGTGAGATGCTGTGTGCTGAGTCGGGTTAAAAACATTTCTCTGTATATTGTCCTCTGATTGGTTCAACAGTGATACTGCAGTTGGAATGAATGATTTCTTAAAACCAGGTTTTCATGTTGAAGATCGACACACTTGGATTGGAATAGCCTTTGTCAACGATACACAGGTTTGGACTGATCAATCGGTTTGCCAATATATTGACCTGTTATTGGTCTTTTATTGAATATCAGACATCATCCGCCTCTGATATGATGGAGGTTCATCCTGACCACAGATACAGAGAACCAGGTGTGTTATCGGGTTCATCAAGCGGTCATCAAGCTCCTCCGCTGACCAAACCTTATCCTAGGTGAGTCCAAATCTCATCTTGCAGTTTTTGTCATTATAATGGAGAGCAACAGTCAAGCAAAAATCACCAGAAACCTGTTTGGAAGCCAAAAAGAAAAACTTCTCATCAGGGAGAATTCAGGAGCTGTCGTACTGGAACTTTTCAGATGTAATTGCAGCGCTGGGTTTTGGTTTTGGGAGGCCAGTTAAACACCTGGTGGCATTTACCACACTCGTCCTGTTATCCATGTCGTATAGAGTAGGAAACAGATCCACAAATAGACACACATTAAGCTCCAGACCCCCATTTGATCAGATTTCATCCCCAGGACCTCATGTGAGCAGGTTTTTCTTGTTGATTTAGTTTGTTTACACTGCATGGGGAGACCGTGGTGCTGAGAGTGAAACCTACGATGACAATAGTCATGCTTTCTCTCATTGGGATTATATATGGTGAATTAAATTATAGTCAAATTAACCTGTCCATCTTAGTGTAGGAGTTCTGATCCAGGATCTTAATTCATGGTGTAATAGTCTTCAGCTCGGTGGTCCTAGTGTTAAAATGGTAGAGAAAGTGTTTGCACACTGTGGACTTGTAATGGAAAATCTCTTTGCAGTGTGTTGAAGGTTCAGATTGATCCAGATTGATCCGTCGGTCAGCTCTGTCACCTCCAGCTCTCATCGCCCCCTGCTGGGCTTGAGTTGCTGTTGCATGCAGATCTGAGTCCAGTGCAGATGTAGGAAACCTTTGTGAACATCAATCAACATTTGAGGCATTAAAGCTCCATATGATTCAGTTTCCATGATTTAGTTTCCTCTGTCTCAGGATCAGAATAAAGTTCTTCATGATGTTCTGCAGATAAATGTAGTTTAGTTCAAAGTTGAACTGAAAGAGTTAAACTGAATGCAACTTGCAGGAGAAAACGTGAATCCTCAGTCTGCTGGTGTTTTGTCCGGTTCTCTTTCTAACCCCGTTCAGTCTCTCAGCCAATAGGAGAGCGCTGGTGACATCAGCGCCGGTCTCAGCCGCCAGGTTGAAGCGGGCCATCCGGCGTACGCCGCGGCGTCGCCCGTTTAAATAACAAGTGCCGACTCCGCCTACCCGGGCCGGTTTCGGCGTACGCCGGGTTGAATTACAAGTGGACCCTATGTGAAGACTGAGTCGTCACAATACTGGCTCCTGATTGGCCGACAGCAGCGGCTCCTCTAATTCAAATGAGGTAAACCTGCTGAGTGGAGGCTTTCTACTTCAAATGCTGCAAACTGGACCCTGATTGGACGGATTTCAGTCATTCTTTAGTGAGGGAGCCAATCAGGAGCGAGTCCAGCTGTGATGCGTTTCCTGGAGTTAGACTGAAACTGACTGGAGAAAAGGACGGAGTTCTGAAAATGCAATAACTTTAAAACCAACCACTCAAAATCAAACTTCAGCAATATCTTCATTAAGCATCTTTGATCATATGTATATAAATAAAGGGAAATTAATTCCTATAATATTGGTGCTTTAAGTAATCTATGTCCTTCATTGACTTGTCCTTATCGCGACCAGCAGGGATTGCAATATTGATCAAATGTAACTCCTCCTACAAGTCTCTCGTACAGCCACACTGACACAAACATCAAAACAATCAAGTCACATTTTCACAATAAGAAGAGGCGATATATCACCATGATGAAAGTATAAATACCGTATTTCCTCTAATAGTGGCCGGTAGTCAATTAAAAGCCGGGTCTCTGATAATGGCCGGGGCCGTGGTCGACACGAACAAATAAAGGCCGGCCTCAAATACAGGCCGGGGAAAAAAACAAAGGAAACAAGACTAGGTCAAAACCAGTATATGGCTGGACCGTGTCCGTCTCCTCTCTCCGCCGCTGTCCTCTCCACCACGGCCCGTACCTATCGGGGACACCCAGTGACGCATCGGCGTCGGGACCCCGCCGAAATCTCGGCCGGAACCGTGTCCCCGGGAAACTCGAAGCGTCGGCAGCTAATACATCCATGGTCGGCAGTAAGCCCTCGGCGCACCGAAACCTCCGTGCCGCCGACAGAACAGAGGGCTGTCAGGTGGACTGAGCTCGCGCATCGAAATAAACGCCGATATAATATAATTGTATAGATTCTACTTTAGCTTCAGTTAGCTTCATCTTACATGCAAACAACGGTGGATACCGGTAAACTCCTGGCGCCTGTTATACATGTAACTGTAGTTTGTAGTAACATACAAGTGCCACAAGACGGCTCGGCCGGCGGAAGTCTCTGGAGCGTGCCGTCGTCGATTACCGTAATTATCGTAATGCATCGCAGTAACAAAAAAACAGCTACCTAACGAACCCCAACAGAAGCAGATCAGAAAACAAGCAGGCTTCGTACTAAAATATGAGCAAATATACTTATCAAACAGAGGGAATTAGAAATAAAGGCCTGTCTCTAATGTAAGCCTGCTTCCAATAAAGGCCTGGTACCCTCTGCAGTTGAGGTAAATAAAGGCCCGGGCCACTATTAGAGGAAATACGGTAGGCCTATGACATTCACGTTTTCATGTTATTAGTAATGATAGGGCCACATCAACAGCAGACCTCCATTTTTGATGATGGAGTAGCAAATGAACGTTCGCTGGCTCCCTCCTCTCCTCCACTCCCTTCCTCTCCTCGTCTCCTCCAGGTTACTTCCTGGTAGGGAGGAGGAGGAGTGAGGAAGCTGTGGGACTCCTCTGTTAGCTCCAGTCTTCATATAACAACATGGATATACCCATAACCTAATTGGCCTTAAAAATGAGACAGTATAGAATGGTGTTTGGTATTATTAGATAAAAAAAAAATACAAATTTGAGTGATGTGAAGAGTTTCCTATTGCACAATTCATGCAAGTCAGGAGGCTTATCCAGCCCAGCCATCGTTAGAGAGACCTCGTGTAAATCATACAGTTAGCTGGCTTCTATTTACAATAATAAGACAAAAATAAGTCATAAGTCTTTTCTCCATGTCTGGAAACATTTAGGATAGTTATTTTCTTTCACTTTCAGTATGTCTCAATGAGGAGTGGCTACTGGAGATTATGAGGTTACATCATTTGGTAGACGCATAATAAAACTTGATCTTACCCTTTTCTCATCAGTACTCATCAGTGCTGACCAAAGTTTAGACTGGTTCAGTGTCTTACTAAATGAACACAGACACCCAGGACTGACGAAGGAGGAAAAGCAGTGTCTTTCAGTGTTTCAAGGTAATTATCCTACCTGGATAATATATTTTTTCTTAAAATCAAATGTTATCCATAAGTGACACTGGTACTCCACCCACACAAATTGTTCACCAGTGACATTTTAGTGACACTACTTTGTGAAGATTTGAAACCAAAAGAGCCAAATGAATGTATTGTGACCAAGGTTATTATAGTTTTGCATTTTTCATTAGTTTTTATTTTTATTTCATTTTGACTTTTTGTTTTCAATTTCAGTTTAGTTTTAATTAGTTTTTAAAGCGGGTTTGCTAGTTTAGTTTAGTTTTTATTTTTTGAAAATGCTTAGTTTTAGTTTAGTTTTTATTAGTTTCAGTGTTAGTTTTAGTCTTTTTTTGTAATATGGGGTATTTGTCAGGGGCGAGATTCAAAAAGGTAAAAAAAAAATAAAAAAAAAATAAATTGGAAGATAGATTTCATATCCACCCAAAATACTGTTCAGGCTTATGTATGAAATAAATTGACAAAGACGAAAACTGAAGACATTTTCTCTATAATTTTAGTTTATTTTAGTTAGTTTTGTAAACACACAATACAGTTTCAGTTAGTTATCGTTATTTTGTAAAGCCTCTTTTTTATTTTTATTTCAGTTAGCGAAAATGTTTTTTCACACCTAGTTTTCGTTATTTCGTTAGTTTTCGTTAACGATAATAACCTTGATTGTGACCTTATTTTATAACACAAGACAATGTGCAACGAGTGTGTGTGTGTGTGTGTGTGTCAGTGTCTTCTGTTACAAAATTAGTTCAAGTTTGTATACTTTAACATGTTCTTGAAAACAGTGGAGCTACACGGTTTTAGTATTTGTTTGGATGTAGATATTTAATTGTGCTGTTTTGCTCTTTGACTGAGAGGGAATGTGAAAGTCGAAACGGACGGATGAGCTCATGGACTTCCAGCTGTTACTCATTCTAGGTACTGGCAGCAGGAGGCTGGAAAAAGTTACAGCCAAGTGAAAAAAGAAAAACGGAAATAGAAAGGGAATAAAGGGAATGGGAAAGGCAGAAAAGAGTATGAGATCAGACAATAGAACAAACATTACCAATTACCTTGTGTGGCCTGGCTGTCAAAATAATCTTAAACATGTCTTAAACACTGGTACTGGTGAGATGTGATGAGATGAATCTTCATCCCGGTTAGAGAAATTGCATAAATTGAAAATATGCTTTGAATTTGCCAGGGAGCAACGATGACGTCGGTTAAAGAGCTCCTCTTGGAAACACTGAAGGATTTGGGAGACATTGGCCTCATGCAAGAACATTTTCGTATTCTTATCTTAAATTTCTCTTACTTGTCGCTCGTACGAGTGATTTAAGAACGAATCTGTTCTTGCATGAGGCCCATTGTGTTCAAATGAATTTGACTTGTTTCTGCTGCTGTGTTTCTGCCCTCAATCCCTTATTCTGTCCGTTTTCTGTCCGACAGATCAGTGTGGCCGCAGCTAGTGCACTTCAACTCGTGCTCCGTGGACCTGCAGGATCTGGACTTGTTGCTTCTCTTTCAAAAGACACAGTAAGTAAAACAGCAGTATGTTTTGCATGTCCTCGGTCACCGTGCATTTCCCCCAAGGTTTTGTTTTGATTACTTCAGAGCTCCAGACGTGTTGACTGCTGCCTCTAGTGGAGATTTTGAATACAGTAGATGATGGAACAACAACAACAAAAACAACAGCCAAATTAATAATAATGATAATAATAGCGATAGCAGCAATAATAATAATAGTATTTTTATAAAGCACTTTTCTTGACAAAATAAATCCTGTTAAATTAAAGGAACAAAACAATGTATCAACAATCAACTATAATAAAGGAAAGAAAAGGTAACAAACGATTTAACAAAACTAATGTAGAACAATGCAAGCAAAAATAAAAAACCTATCAATCAAATGCAAGAGCATAAAATGAGATTTCTTTTTTTCCGCTTTTAAACAGGATAAAGAGTTTACTGGGGCGGGTTATTCCAAAGTTTAGGGGCTGTGATCACAAATGATCAAAAATGATGTGGAGACTGACAGCAGTCTCCACTAGAGTGCAACTGATTGAGGTCAGGACTGTGAAAATGGGAAGCATATTTTTGATGACCAGTGGCAAGCAGTCTCTTGCACTAATGCACTTTTATTGTTTGCATAAATCTACTGCAGTGTCAGCCTTTTTGCAGTTGAACAGCCAAGGAATATCCTGAAACATTTTGAACCCCTCCTCACGTCATCATGTGAGGTTTCTAGATGATGTTTCTTCAGGAGCAGCAAATTAACTTTGCATTTTTACTGGTAATGAGGAAGAGTATAAGTACATAGTTTTTTGCAGTTTTTATTTAGAATTTGTTGCTTATTATTGTTTTTTCCCTTTTAGACTCCTACAGCCATGAAGTTGCTCCTCGCAGGACTTGTTCTGATTCTCCTTGTGGAAACCCACGCCCAGTGGCACCGGTTTCCCATCCAAGCTGCTCAAGGTTAGAAGCTTGACCTTTTCCTGGCCTTCATAATAGCAATGTGTATCACTTTAATGTGACATCTCCAATATTTTGTGTTTTTCATGACATGCCTCATATGAACTCTATAGTTCACTTGTCAAAAATCCATCACTGTTTGCCTTCTGCGCAGGAGGTTGTGACATGTTGCGAGCATATCGTGACATGAGGGAGGCAAACTGGAAAAACTCAGACAAATACTTTCATGCCAGGGGAAACTATGATGCTGCCCAAAGAGGACCAGGAGGCAGATGGGCAGCTAGAGTCATCAGGTCAGTATCAAAAGTTATATCCCATTATATACTGTTGGTTAATGCACATTTTTATTTATTTATTTATTTGTAAGGGACCATGTACAATCTTAAACATAAATGTTACTATATACCAGGTTTATCTACTTTTCATCTGCAGTCCCTTGGCAGGTTACAGTTGAAAACTATATATATACAATCCACACAAATACAAACAACACTAACACATAATAGACACTAGACATTGAAGTGTACAAAATTTTAAAACCAGTGCAAAGTGCATATGCTTTAAAAATTAGGTCAGTTACAGTCTGCAATTAGTAGTTACATGTTTGTTTAGCTTTAAGCCAGATTTTTTATTCAGCTTTAAAACTGCTAAAGGACCTGCAACTCTTAATATCATGGAAGTGTGTTCCACTGTTCAGTTCCCTTCACAGAAAGCAGACTGTCCAGAAGCAGCGACAGGAGGCTGCAGAGCGATCTCCTCCAGAAGGTCTAGAGGAGTTAGTGCTGCTCGCTGCTCGCTAAAATTATGAAAACAAGACACACCTTTGAATGAAATCTAAAATCTCTCAAAACTCAAAAAGTTGTGCTTCTGAAGTATATTACAGTGATTATACTGGATGGGCTTTTTATCCATTACTTTTAAAGTGTATCTGTGTAAGGATTGCAGGGGTTTAATCACCGTTTCTCCAGCTTGAGCCCAGATTGTTGTGCAATAGGACAAGTGAGAAAAAAATCATAGCATGCATGAAAAAGCTTGGCAGCATCCGCAGAAAGACAGTTTCTAAATTGTTTAAAATTGGCTGAATTGTATTTGATAGTTTTTGTCATTTTTTTATGTTTTTACTGACAAACATGCAAACACATTGATTTTTGGATCAAACAGCCATTTATTGATCAAACAGACAAAGAGGATTTGGTATCTTTATTTTGAATTTCAATTCTAATCCTGATCGCCAAACAGCAGAGAATCAGTGTGATACCCAGAGAAGCGCTTTGTGAATATTTCTTTACGTAAATATAGAGATAATTCTGCTGTGTGGAGAATGTTATAATTGATCTCAACTGTAGATCTGTTAAAAATATCATTGCTGTGTTGTCTGATACTAACATTCAATGTCCGTATTCTTAATTTAGTGATGGCAGAGAGACGTATAACAAAATACGGGGTCGGGATCCTATGGACTTGGCTGCAGATCGGAAAGCTAATGAATGGGGACGCAGCGGAGGCGATCCCAACCGTTACAGACCGAGAGGACTTCCCGGAAGATACTGAAGATAGAAAAATCTACCTAACAATAAAATGCATGCAAGAAACTGTTCTTTTTTAGCTCCTCAGAACAGTACAGCACATATATGAAATATACACTAATATGATACCAGAAATATGTTGTGATACTGATACTGATGAAACCTATAACCATTAAATTACTTCCATGTTTATATGATTTATCAAATGTTCTGTAAAATTATTTAACAAATGGAAATCATCTCTTGTGTCTGAGTCTCAAATTACTAGAAACATCAAATATAAAACATTTTAGCTATCATCTCTTTCCATGCCAAAATTACTGTAATATAATTGAAATGATGCTGGCTAACAACATTTTACAAATTTGTATCTTCTGTCTGAAAGTAATTTTTCCATACGACTAAAGGCTGCTGCGTCTTTTAAAATAATGAGTGAGCTGCTTCCAGTTGAAAGTTCAAAAATAAGTTTCATGAATATCATGGTCAGGTTTAACATTTGCTGTCTATCTGTGAAACAAGGTGAAACGGGTACAAGCAGGCTGTCTGAAAGACATTTTTCCATACAGGGACTAAAGGATGCTAAAAGTCTCCAAGGGCGTCACAACATTAGTAAAACAATAAATGAAAACGACACCTGCAGCGTTAGACCCTCAACTGAGCACAAGAAAAAACTTCCATGACAACCTCATTAGGAAAACAAAAGTAAGAAACCACAGGAAGGGCTGCGCTCAGAGGAATCAGGTGTGCAGTGGCTGCTGAGAGTCGGCAAACAAAGATTAATATTGCTAATAACAGTGTTTGTTGATACATACGTTAGCCATTAGTAAAGCTTGTAAAATAATGCTACTACTAACAGCATTTATTCGACCGCCTTAAACAAATCTGCTTCTCCAGTTGGAGTTTGGGGCCGTAAAGAAATCCAGATTTGGGAGAGTCGCCTCGCCAAGCTATTTGACAACAGTGTTATCTCCATGTCAGTTAGCCAAGTAACTTTAAGGATCAAAAAGAATCAAGAAGAATCAATTCTCCAGTCTCCTCTACCGGAGCAACAGATCACAGAATCACTGATTTGGGGGTTTTATCCTGGAGGAAGAGACACGATCCAAGCTGTTCTTCCCCAAAGAGAATTAAACTCTGTGAGCAGGTGAGACTTCAGTGTCTTCCTCGAGGACTCTCCACCGGGGAACGAACTTGTGGCCTTCCTGCTCCAGGCGGGACTTTCTAACCACCAGGACACTCTGCTGCACATGACATTTACTTTTTCCTTTACTGAAACTTTAATGCCGCGGACAGATCATAAAAGACTTCAAAGAGAAACTCGCATCTGAAATCTGAAATGTCCTGGTGTAAACTTATTACTATCAGAGATCCACTATTTACATTTTTTGGCAACATACTTGAAGACAGCAAACTGCTTTTTATTTTATTTGGTGTTTTATGTTTTTATTGTATGTCTATCCAACCTATTTAACAGGTTTTGGATGAATATATGCGACTCTGCCGTCTTTCAGAATCACAGCTCTCTCTTTGATCCTTTTCCTCTTCACTTCAGTTTCAAGTAGAAAATGAACTTTAAACCTCTTCTACTTTCATCTTCTGCTCCAGGGAGTCTGGAGTGGATAATACCACGCTGCCTTCAACTCACACGCTACACAGAAAACCTTTTTTTAAAGATAAACGGTGAAAAGGATCTTTGTCTTTGAAGTGTTAAGTGCTGAGTGACTGGCGGGGCTCGGTTTCCCGAAGCGCTTTAACAGTAAGATTACTTTCCTTGACTTAAAGAAGAAGACGTTGTAGAAGTCCCACTTTTTACTGCATGTTTGCTGAACTACTGCTGCACTTTAGCTGCATCCCCAAGAGGAATTATTTGGTAGAATCAGTCATCTGAAGTTACAAGGAATGATCTAGTAAGTAGTTTAGAGACACTGGAGTTTTGTGTTAGAATATACAGTAGTCCTTTGTATTTCTTATCTTTCAAGGAAGAATTTTCTGCAGGATAAATGCATGAAGGAGGACTTCTGCTGTACAACAGAACAGGAAATGGGCCGAAGAAAATTTTGGGAAACAAGTGTTGTTGCGGTGCGTCTAACTTCAGCCTGGTCTCCCAAAATGTCTTGAAATGAGTGCGATGTCTTGAAATGCAAATAGCAATTAATGCAATTAATCGAAATTTTATCGAAATCGCAATATGGCCTACTGCAATTTTCAAATCGCAGGAGGCGCAATATTTGTTAAAGGCGAAATGTGTGTCAAAATACCATTTTAAATTAAATATTGTCATGCTGCAGAGATGTCCTGCCTACACATCATATTCTACAGACTTAAGAAAACATCTTTGTTTGGTACAGATCCCCGCAAAAATCACACCATAATCATTTTAATACGTTTTTCAATGAAAATGACAATAATGATGTAAAAATTATCATTCCCTCTAATATCGCAAATCATATCGAAATTGCAATATCAGTCAAAATAATCACAATTAGATATTTTTTCTAAATCGTTCAGCCCTAAATGCAAATAATGCACGTGATTCCCCTGAAGGAAAGGATCAGGGGGAGGAGACAGGACTAGAAACAGGAAGTAGTTTGACAGTGGAAAGTCAGGGTGCGGAGGTCGGGGGGTCGGGGGGTCGGGGGGTTGGGGGGTCGGGGGGTCGGGGGGGCGATGACCCGGCTTCTCCGTCGTTTTCCCTTCAATTGGAACAGACCGCCACACAACAGAAGCTGACCACGGTGTTTTCAGTGTTGACAGCAGTAAGCTGAAGTAGGACATCGTGTGCCGGTCTTCCAGCGTTGCCTCTAGGGGGCGCTGGAATGCTTCTTCAACGCCTCGGTACATAAAACTCTCCTCACTATTCAACCAGCTGACAAGTGCCAGGTGAAGTCACTTCCACTTTAATTCCAAATATCCAAACAAAAATTACAAATTAAGTCACTCAGCTATTTTCTATGGAGCGATTTATTGCATTTAAGTGTGTGTTTCTCTTCAGATGTTAAAGGTTTCGCATTTTTGACGAATAACACACATTAACTGCATCAAACCGATGCTATTAGAGCAAAATTACCCAAAGTTAACCAAAATTTCCCCGACAGAGAGAAAGTGTGTGTGTGTGTGTGTGTACGCTGCAGCAGTGCAGACTGGATTACAGCAGCAGGAAGCAGGGATTGGACAGGATTACCAACTCCATGCTGTGACCGTTTAATTAAACACACCACCAGGCAGTTTAGACACACACACACACATGCATACATACTGTACACATATGCTCCATATCTCATACACATATACATACACTCTTTATCTCACATACAACATCTCTCCCCTCTCTCTCTCTCACCGAGCTGAGACACAAAAACTCTCTTTTCATCCTCCACAGGGGATCAGTACCTCCGGCTCTTGTTGACAGCAGTTGATTTCCTTTGGTTTTTTGGCCACAAGATGGCGCAAGATGACCAGTAAATGCCAGTCTAGGTGCTTCAGAATGACTTAATCCACCAAGTTTAATACAAATACAGGAATATATACAGGAATAGAATGAATTTAAAGGGATTCACCACCATCTGCTCGAATCCCTCATCGTCTTCCATCGTGGGCTGAAAACGTCTTTTTCAGAAACACCTCACATCACCTTAAAAATGGCAGAGAGATGGTAGTTGGGGATAGAAAGTTAAACAAAATTCAAATTGGAAATCTATGATCATAGTTCATTTATTGTTTTGTCTATTCAGAATCAGAATCAGGCTTTATTGGCCAAGTATGCACACATACAAGGAATTTGACTTTGGTTAAAAGCCCCAGCTCCCGTTTCTTACATTCATACACACATAACACTAACACCTTCCCCACACATATATACTTCCAGAATTGGCTAAGATGTAGCCTATACATACATCCATATACAGTATATGCCCATACACCGACAATATAAACGCATACAATGACATCAGAGTCATTAATCTGGCATCAGTGCAGGATGTTGAGTGTGATTGTATAAACAGAGTGCAAATATGCAGTAGTGCAAAAATATGTGTTATTTACAGTTATAAACAAATGTTCGAACCATAACTCTCATCTCTGACTGTCTTTATATCCAGAGGTCGGTGTGTGTTGGCATGGAGCTGCGAGGTAAACACAGGCTTTATAATAAGACCCCTGTGTGTGTGTGTGTGTGTGTGTGTGTGTGTGTGTGTGTGTGTGTGTGTGTGTGCGTGTTTTATGTCATGTCTCTATGGATGTAAATCCCCCATGTTGTTACCAAGGTGAGGACAGACAGGAAGGCAGTTTACAAGTCCTATGGGAGAAAGAGCTAGTTTAAGGTGTGTGTGTGTGTGTGTGTGTGTGTGTGTGTGTGTGTGTGTGTGTGCGTGTGCGCTTAAGACACATTTTTATTCTGCGGCTCTGGTTGTGTCTGTGTCTTCTCAACATTTTACTGTTTTACTGTGTTTTACTATCCATGTTTTTTACTGTTTTATGTGTTCTTATTTTTCCAATATCCCATTATGAAGCACTTTACAATACAACTTATGTATTTGCCATAGCCAGCTCTATTAAGCACAGTTGTCATGGCTAAAGTAAACATGGAAATAGCCCCCCTACACACACACACACAAACACACACACACACACACACACACTTACACCAACCCATACAAACACTCACAATGAAGGAAAAGTCCATTATAATGGAAGTGTGAGAACTCATCCAGCTCTCATCATACAGACAGAAAGTCCCGTCTGAACTCCTACAACTCATCTGATCCTGATCAATTCAGTCCAAAATGTTACTGTCCCTTAAAGAAAATGTATCTTTTCATTCAGGTACAATAAAAACACGTTAAAAAAAGATACCATAAAAACAATAAAAACCATGGCTTCCCAAACAAACCAACATCCACTGATGAGTCCAGACAGAGTCAACAGCTGTGCAATAAGAAGTCACTGCTTTTAAAGGTCAGATGTGTTGATTTCAGGATTTTCGGCTGCTCATAAAGCTCCCGTTCATTTCCAATGGGAGCTGACTGCTGTTTCCGCTCCTGCCTGCTGCAGCTCGCCGCCTGTGGATCCCTGCTGTAAACACAGGAGCGGTGACAGAACGGGAACCGGTGCGACCGGCAGAGCGAACTGAAGTTAGTTCTGCAAGAAGACAGCAAAACATGTCACACTGAAAGGTCCAGTGCAATGAGAACCACATTTCCCAGTCTTGGTGTTGATTAACAAAGGGCATGTTAAGGTAAAGTTACCCAAAATATTATAGATGCCAGTGAGTGCTTGTCAACAGAATCAAACCATTTAAAAGATCAAATCTAGTCTATCCAATCTATCCAGATTCTAATGAACACTCTTTGTGGGTTCATGTTCTGGTTGGAAAGTCCAACATCCGGGACTTCCAAACAGCTGTTTTGTCGGTAAATCAAACCCAGAAAAAAAAAAAACATGGCCGTCCTGCAGCTTAACAAGTTAATTTGACAAACTTCATTGAAACAAATGTCAGGTTGATCTGGCTAACTACAAACTTGCAGTAACAAATCCATCTATGTGTTTTCTTACTGTTGACTGACATAAAATGTGATAAGGTTAAAGGTCACCGTCACGGCATAACTCGAAAAGTCAGGTAGCAAAATTTTCTCAGAGATTTCGACTTAATCGTCTGATTTTGGAGAGCGTTCATGTGAAATTTCCAAGTAGGAAGTTCGTTTTTCCGATATTTATTCAAAATCACATGAATGAATACTCTGACTGGTTGACAGAATGCATAATTAATGAAGTTCCTCATAGCCCGCTGGCTGCTTGCTGAACTAGCCAAAAGCACCATGCCTCCATTATGTATAGAATCTCAGAGGTCCCTAGAATTCCGAGAGTTCTGGTTCTAGAATACCCAGAGGTTCACAAAGTTCCGTGTTCTGGTTGTAGAATGCAATGGGTCCCTAGATTTCCAGATTCTGGTTGTAGAATCCCCCGGGTCCCTAGAATTCTGAGAGTTCTGGTTCTAGAATACCCAGGGGTTCGCAGAGTTCCGTGTTCTGGTTGTAGAATGCAATGGGTCCCTAGATTTCCAGATTCTGGTTGTAGAATCCCCCGGGTCCCTAGAATTCCGAGAGTTCTGGTTCTAGAATACCCAGGGGTTCGCAGAGTTCCGTGTTCTGGTTGTAGAATGCAATGGGTCCCTAGATTTCCAGATTCTGGTTGTAGAATCCCCCGGGTCCCTAGAATTCCGAGAGTTCTGGTTCTAGAATACCCAGGGGTTCGCAGAGTTCCGTGTTCTGGTTCTAGAATGTCAGGGGTCCCTAAAGTTCCAGGTTCTGGTTGCAGAATTCCAGGGGTCCCTAGAATTCTGAGTTCTGGGATTCTAGAATCGCAGGGGTCCCAAGAATTCTGAGAGTTCTGATTCTAGAATATCCAGGGGTTCACAGAATTCTGGGTTCTGATTGTATAGAATTCCAGGGGTCCCACGCATTCTGGACCCTGGCTCTGACTCTAGAACACCCAGGTTCACAGAGTTCTGGGTTCTGGTTCTAGAGTGCAAGGGGGTCCCTAGATTTCTGGTTTCTGTCTGTAGAATTCCAGGGGACCTTAGAATTCTGGGTTCGGGTTGTGGTTGTAGAATCCCAGAGGTTCCTAGATTTCCGGGTTCTGGTTCTAGAATACCTGTGTCCCAGAGTTCTGAGAGTTCTGGTTCTAGAATGCCCACAGGGTTCCAGAGATACAGATATCTGTGATCAGTTTAAATGTTTTTACAATTCTGGTTATCTTTATAGTTATCTTTCTAGATGTGAATGGGCCTTAACATGAACCATAACCCAGACCCAGATCTACTTTTCATACGATTGTATCACCTGAAGCTCAGTAGACTTTTTGGTGACACAACACAGAGTTGAGTATCGGCACTGGATTATCCAAATGAAGTGTAACTTTTATTTGTATAACAGTTTTAAAGTCAGTGTTTACAAAGTGCTTTAACAATAAGATGAAAGCAAACCAAACTCATTCTTGGATCCTCAGGGCCGCAGTCTGGGTTCTGGTCCCAAAAGGCCCCCAGGTCTTCCTTCATGGAGAAAATTACTGATCGCTTTTGTTGCTTATTTTATATTATATTTTTATGCTTATATTCTAGTTTTCTTATTTCCCTGCATTACTTTTCCTGCTTCAGAGAGCCACAGGGATCAATAAAGTTTCATCTCGTCTCTCATCTGAGTTCAGCACCACGGACAGCTCTGCTGCTGGTATTTGTAGTCCTTCACTGCTCCCCAGTCTCCTCTCTAATCACAACACATCAATTCCAAATGCCATAAAAAACACAAAATCCCACAAACCTTTGCGGCCGTGCGTCCTCGCCAGCGGAGCCGGGGTGTTTTCTCTCAGTGCGTCGTGGTTACTCTCCGTCCAAACTGCGTCAAGCCACACGGAAATAACCAGAACAAGACCGGAAAAGCAAAGATGTTACCTTCAAAATAAAATCCTAAAATTTGACAGCCCATATGTTTATACAGTATATCTTAAGCACTGCATGTTTTAATGATAAGAGGTAATTTAAATGATCCCCATGGGGAAACGTCAGATGTGACCTAGTAGTAAATAGTATTAGGATACAGGAATGTTTCAGCACTAGGTTAAATAAGAATATATTAATGAAAAGTAAGAAAAAAAAAAGGAATTACAGCATTTTGAAGGTGTGCAGAAACAAAATCATACTGAAACAAAGACATTAATGAATTAATACGAAATATAAAACTATTCCCAAAAACATTAATATATGCAGTATGAAATAAGGGGGAAATTGTAAAAATGTCAAGATATAGAGAGTGTAACAAGAGAACATGAGAAAAAACAATATATGAATTTACAGCATTTTTACAGGATAGGATGTGCAAAATGTAATGTACCGTGGTTTATTATGGCTGACTGGATATAAGGAACAATTATGCCGCTGCTGTGGGTTAAAATAAACTTAACACAGTAGACACCCTGTTGTCTGATAAAACTTTTGTCTATGTTTTTACAAAACTAAATGAATGCAGAGGTGATCCTGTGTGTGTGGAATTTACTTTTTTCTCCAAACTTAAAATAATAATAATAATAATAATAATAATAATAATAATAATAATAATAATAATATTGTAGGCTTGGAATTTTATCTGATTTTCATTTATTTTATTTTTTTATTTTTTTTTGTTATCACAATTGAGATATCCACATATCCATGATCTTTTATTGTTACTTTTCCTTGTGTGGTGTTTTTTTTAAAATTATTATTATTAAATAACCTATTCAAAAAGTTTGACCAGATGGGATTTCAAATCTGATGCTCAATATCTCAGAACTGGACTTGTACGATAGAGCCTGATAACTCCAAGCTCCAACTCCAAGAGTTATATTTTCTTTAACTACAAATTCCCCCTGAAATACATCCTTCATTTTCACTCAAAATCGCAGAAACACATGCTCGTAAGACTTTTATTTTGAAATTCCGCACAGGAAATCCTATTTATCCTCCTATTCTGTCTGGCTTGACGCCCATGTCAGTCCGAAACGGGAGAGGAGAGGGAGAAAACATCACTCTGATCAGACTCAGCGGGCAGGGAGAGGCTCCATTACGCGTTTGAACGTCAATATTCCTGTTTATTGTAGTTATTGATCAGCAGACAGTCTGTCCGGGCTCTACTGCAGGCTGTCAGCGGGCTGGAGGCAGGAGGCTGGAGGGGAAAGATGCTCTCCTCCTACCGGGAATCAGGAGTTTTCTCTCCCGTCATCCGCTCGGGATGCTGCGGTTTGAATCCCCATCTGCCTTCCTCTCTCCGCTGAAGTTGGACCATTTGCGGGGATTACATTTCTGTTTTTTGTCTTGGCTCCAACAGAACCGACCCGGGACTGCCCGTCCTCCTGTTTTAGGAGAAATCCACAGTGGAAATAATCAGCTTTTTTCTGTCAGGATTAGAGTCTCTCCCCGACTCTCTCCCTCTCTCTCTTTCTGGGATTTACACACAGATTTGTGAATGGATTTGTGAGCTGCTGCACGTTTCTCGGCACCTTTTCCGCCACCGTGCGTATTTGGAGACGCTGTGCGTTATAATCAGAGGGAAATGCAGAGAGAATATGAACATAGAGGGAATATAGAAAGCCCATAGTAACCATGGCTGATGCCGAGGTCGAGGATTAGTGTGAGGATTATATTTTCCAAGAGCAGAATCCTCCAGCAGTTGCGTTCATTTGCTGTTTTATTCTATATTGCCTGTCTGTTTTCCAGTGGCTTGAAGTGCGACTGGGCATCTTTCACTGGACTGAGGCAACTTTGCGGACGCATTAGGAGCCTGTAATTTTATCTGTGAAGTCAAATGCCGATTTGTTTTATTTTATGTCATTTACAAGGGAATCTGACAGCAAACCAAACCCACTGTGTCTGAATAAAGCAGGGAGAATATTCCAGGTTTAGGCAGAAATTATGAATGAGGCTTGGAGCGCGTTGCCTTACGAAAAAGAACTATAGTAATCCTATAATACATTTTAGAAGGATACAAATATTACAGCAACACTAGCCTATAAATCCTTATAGGGCGCTGTTATACCTTTTATTATAGTAATTCAATGACATAAAATACAATAAAGTCACTATAAACTCATTATTGACTACCACAGACGCACTACTCCCTATAGGAGTATTGATGTGATTTTTCCTCATGGGTGCGTCCCGTCCAGCAGCAGCCCCGAGGATGAGGATGGTAATGATGATGATAGTGATAGTGACGATGATGATGATGATGATGGCTGGCAGAGAGTAAAGAGCTGGAACTAAGCTGCCTGTTACCCGCAGCTTGTAACTGCCATCCGTTTTAATTGCTGCAGTTTGAGCAGGAGAGGAGCGGCTGGCTGTCAGTCATCCTGTAGTAGATTTTAGAGAAATACTATAGTGATATCATAGGAGATCCAAAAATACCATTAAGAACAACAAGATCCCTATAAGCGCTTTCGGACGACAAACCGTGTACGAATATTATAGGGATATAGTGATATCACAGGCGATGTAACGATACCATTAGGCTACATACAATAAGATGACTATAAAGACACACAACAGTACAACAGACACACTGTAAGTCCCTATAGGAATATTATAGGATTATTATAGTGTTACTATATGAGATGAAAGTGCTATAAAGTACAATAGGATCACTATTGACGACATACACACTATAACTACCTATAGTAATATTAATGGATTATTATAGTGATAGAATAAATATATCATTACGTACAATATAGTCACAATAAACCCAGTATTGAGTGCCACTGACACACTACAAGTCCCTATAGGAATATTATAGTGATACCATAGGAGATTAAAAAAAAAATGCCATAAAGTACAATAAGGTGACTGTCAACTTGGCTATTGAGCACCAGACACACTATAAATTCCCTATGGTAATATTATAGGAATATTATAGTGGTTAGAGAAATCTGACAAAGTTGTATCGTATCGTATCGTATCGTATAGTGTTTTCATTGAGGCTGCTCATGTCAGTGCGCTGCAGTTTTCCTTCCCTTCCCACCTGTTCCTCCTGGCTCCGGACTTTAAGATAATACTAAAGTAGACTAAGAGAGAGCAGCGGCGGACAGGGAGCAGGCGGGCTGTCCGGCAGATGAGTCATGTCGGACCGGACCGCCCCGGGCTGCCAGCTCCGGCTGGACTGGGTCTACGGGTACCGGGGCCACCAGTGCCGGAATAACCTGTACTACACGGCGGGGAAGGAGCTGGTGTACTTCGTGGCCGGAGTCGGTGTGGTTTACAACACCAGGGAACACACACAGAGGTTTTACCTGGGACACAACGACGACATCATCAGGTGAGGCTGCTGCGGTCCTTTACAGTAACATCTAGAAGGTTATTACACTGTGAAGTCCCTGTAGGAATGTTACTGTTGGAATATCATAGGAATACTATAGGGATACCATAGGAAATGAAAAAAACCCCCACATAATTGCATACCATAAAAGTCCCATATAAAGCCACTATAAACTCACTATTGAAACATTAAAAGTCCCTATAGGAATATTACAGAATTATTTTTTTTTATGCCATAGGAAATAAAACACTATAAAGTATGATAAGGTCACTATAAACTTGCTACTAAACACACTAGAAGTGTCTATAAGAATATTATACGCTGTTAATATAGGATTATTACTTAAGAATATGGCATTAGAATAATATAGCGATATAGGAGATTAAAAAATACTATAAAGTACAATAAAATGACATTAAAATCACTTCTGAGTACCATAGACACACTATAAGTCACTAGGCTATAGAAATGTTATATGCTATTATTATAGAATTATCCTCTGTAGGCTATATTATAGGATTATAGCATTGGAATAGTATAGTGATACAATAGGAGATTCAAAAAACACCATGAAATTAAAGTCACTATAAACTCTATAAACTGAGTATCACAGAAACCCAATTTCTTATAGGAATATTATATTATAGAAAATTATAGGAATATTATAGTGATTTTTCATGTGTGGACTATTCCCTTTACTAAGGAAAGTGATTGGTAATGGCTTAGTAGGCTTAGTGGGCTTGAAAAAAAAGCTTTAGTCAAGCTTGTCAGCAAAAGAGCAAAATTCAGTTTTTTCAAAAAAAACAAAACAACTTCCAAATAAATGTAAATGTATTTGGGCTTTGGGCGACTGGTCCGCTTCTGTTAGTCATCCTGACTTTTTTCTCTCTTTTTGCATTTGGGTTGAGATGTTTCCATAAAACCCCTCAGGGTTTTTTTTATCTCACCCACACAGTTTGGATTTCATTACTCATTTTTATTCCAGTTTGTGTGCAAAGAAACTAAAACTAAACCCAAATAAAAATAGTTCTTTAGCCTTGTACACTTTTCTTGCTATAAAGAACCCTTTTAAACAAGGTTCAAATGGCTTTCAGTAGAACCTTTAAAGTCTTATATGACATGTTCCAAATCAGCAGGTTTAAATGACTTTTTAAGAACCACTCTGGGTTCTTCATCCTGATTTTCCAGGTCTTTAACACTAGACAGGCCAGTGGATTGTGGGGTGTAAGAGGAGACCAACTGAAGGGAATAAATATAATTACAGTATAACTTATATTTCCTGGTGTAATTCTGAAAGTCAACAATAGTTTGTACAGAAAGCGGGTCTAGGAAAGGAAAAAGTCAAAGATATTTCAATTTTAAAATTCCAAATAATTGACAGCGCTCAGCTTTTCTAGCGTCAACACATCAGAAGCTTCCTGCGGTCGGTTCCACATAGAACCAAAACATAGAACCTCTTCCTGCGTGTCGTGCACTGACCCCGGCAGCGCTGCAGACGAGCTCCAGTGCAGATGAGATGCGCTCATACGTTACCGAGCCCCGGGGAACTCATCTGTCATACAACATGTAAAGCAGCCGCATTACAGAAACTCTCTGCTGTGTAAACATGCCATGTTACATAATGTGAGACCGGGCCTCTCATGAAGCATGATGATGAAGCATCCATGTTGCTGTGAACTGTGCACACTGCAGGATCTGCTGGATCTGGATCTGGATCTGGATCTGGATCTGGATCTGGATCTGGAGCTGGTTGGTCAGGTGAAACTGCTCAGGTGGTTTTTCTCCACCATTAAATAATCCAAATGGTCAGAACTGAAGACTCTGAGTTGCGTAGTGTGGTACATGATGAAGTATTATAAGAACATTATCAGCTGGATGTTTGATCACAAACCAGCACAAACATTTTAAACTGGATTATCTGACTGAATCATATCAGGAGAAGTCCGCCCTCCGTCTGTTTCCCAGCAGGAGAGAAAACATGTTACACTCTCTCTCTCTCTCTCTCTCTCTCTCTCTTGTTCCCTCTCTCTCTCTCTCTCTCTCTATCTCTCTCTCTCCCTCTCTCTCTCTCTCTCTCTTTCTCTATCTATCTCTTTTGCTCTCTTTCTCTCTCCCTCTCTCTCTGTCTCTCTGTATCTCTTTCTCTCTCTATCTCTTTTGCTCTCTCTCTCTCCCTCCCTCTCTCTCCTACTCTTTCTCTCTCATTCTCTCCTTCTTTCTTAGTTGGTTTTCTATTTTTTTTTAGGTGAGATGTTTTATTAAAGAACATCAAAAGTCTTTCTTTCTTTGTCTTTTTTCTCTCTCTTTCTCCCTCCTCTCTCATTTTCTTCTCTATATCTTTCTTTCTTTCTTTTTCTCTCTCTCTCATTTCTCTATCATTGTGTGTGTGTGTGTGTGTGTGTGTGTGTGTGTGTGTGTTGCAGTATCTTGTTGTATCTTGTCATAAAAATGGAATGAGGTAGCTCATAATAAAGTCATTTTACATTTACATTTTACATAAATTCATCATTTAAGTGACTTAAAATGAGTCCAACAGTAGAATCGGCTTCAGTTCCTAGATCACAAACATAACAAGAGAGCAACAGTGGGGAGGTCAGAGGTCAGAGGTCAGAGGTCAGAGGTCACAGCACCCTGACAATAGATGGAACAAATTATTCCTGTGAGCCGAGAGCGATCGTGACGGCAGAGGAAGAATGAGACTGAATTAGAGGAGGAAGGGATTTTCTCTCTTCTGATGAGAGCAAATTAGAGCGAGTGGAGGAGGAGGATGATTCAGCGGGGTCACCCATTCATCCTAACTCGGTCACACACACACACACACACACACACACACACACACACACACACACACACACACACACCAGGTGTATTCACCAGCACTAAACAGCCTATGAGTCATCTGAGCAGCAGCCGTGTTTGGACAGCTTATACAGCAGTCAGCTGCAGCCTGGGGGGGTGTATATATGTGTGTGTGTGTGTGTGTGTGTGTGTGTGTGTGTGTGTGTGTGTGTGTCACCTATAATTGAAAAGCTTGATGCTGCCTCAGCCGGGCCATGCTCTCTGATATGAGTGCCTCGACCTGTTAGCGCCAAATCCGCCCAGTAAGGTGATTTCAGGTCTGCTGCAGCATGCTGGGAAATGGAGTTTAAAGCTGCAACATGTGGCATTTTAAACATCAATATATTGGTGTCAAATTATTAGTAATACCTTGGTTTAATTACTGTAAACAAATGAGTCCATGCTGGAGATGACTGGTCTCCTCTATCTCACTCCAGCAGTATTGTTAGTTCTAGTGTTTCTCCACATTAAGACTACATTTCCCATCAGCCCCGTTGCTTCCTGCCCCCCCTCCCCCTCCCTGAAGAGGATCAACATGTTGGAAGTGATTTCTCCATCTTCCTTTCCCTCCTTCCACCATCTGCTGCCAGAAACTCTTTCAGCTTTAGCTCCGTTTGCTCTGGAAGAACAGAAGAAGAACCTCTTCCTGTTTTGTGCCGTAAAGCGATCCAGCAGATTTCCCTCCAGATCCACCAGGTGGAGAAACTATGGAGGATGAGAGTAGAGGCTGGTAGAGGCTGACAGGCTGATGCTCTGGTTTGTTTATGGTAATTATACTAATGTCTCAGAATTAATGTGCTAATGATTTATTGATGTTAAAATGCTAAATGGAGCGTCTTTAAACTCGCATTGTGCTTCTATTAGCAGACTGATAGAAAAACCCCAAAGAACAACTTTAAGCACGCAGTGAAGCCAACAGAGGCAAATTTCCACGTGTCGACAACAACATTTCTATTTTGTTCTATTCTCTTGTATTCTTTTCTCTTCTGTCCCGGTCTGTTTTACTCTGTAGGAAGGCTCAGCTGATCCAGGCAGGCTAGATCACTGAATCCACAGGGTTTTAAATATCACAGATGGAGTGATTCTTCTTCGTTGGTTGTGGAAGCTTTCTCACCTCCTGACCTGAGCTGTGTGTTGGGAGTCTGGTTTGCTGAAATTTCGTGAAATAACCACGATGTCTTAAAGCAATATTCCACTTAGTTTTAACATGAGGGTTATACAGGAAGTAGATCCGGTCTCCTAAACAGGAACTACCTCTCCTAAATGGTATCCCTCCGCTGTGTTCTCTTCTATCAGTAAAAATAAAAATGGTGAGATTCAGTTCTTCTTCTTCTGAAGCGTCGGACCAACAGTCAGCTGGAAATCACAGCAGCAGATCTGATGTTGAATCTGTTCACCAACGTGTTCAATGTCAGTTTCCATTCAAATGAATGGGAAGAAAAAATCTGAAGCTACAAACTGGTCCAGCTGCATCTGATCCTGGTGAGGAGATTATATTCTGCTTTTCATAACAACCTCCATGTTAAAACTAAGTGTTTTACCACAGTAGGTGTCATCTTTCATATTTCTGTCTTAAAATGTGAATATTATCTAAGTACATTTTCTCAAGTACATTCAGTAATATTCAGCAGTGAGTTTTACCTTCCTGCCAGCGGACATTTTGTCAGAGGATTCATGGATTCATGTCAGTTAGGAATGAAACAGACTGAGACTCTCCACACATTTACTGCAGATACTTGTGTTGAAAGCTTTCTGAATCATACTCTCTCTCTCTCTCTCTCTATCTCTCTCCCACTCATTTTCTCTTCTTTTCTACATAATTTCCTCCCCTTTTTTTCTCTCATTTCTCTCTCCTCCCCATCTCTCCATCTCTCTCTTTTTCCCCTCTCTCTTCATGTCTTCCTCTATAAGTAAAAAAAAATAAAGAAAATCTTAATGTAGATATATAAAAAAAAACATATCTACAATAAATGTATAATAAAATTAGATGTTTTAGTGGATTATGGTGATATATAAATTCAAACGGCTTTCTCCCCCCCCTCTCTCTCCCTCTCTTCCTTTCTTCCTCTCTCTCTCTCTCTCTCTCTCTCTCCCTGCTTGATGGATCGCCTCTATAATTGCAGGCTCCATATTGACGCATTAAATCCATGTTGAGTTTTTCTGAAGAGAGAGAGAGTCTCTTTCTTTCTTTCTTTCTTTCATTCATTCACTCTCTCTCTCCTGGGGCGTCCGGCCTTTATGTTCCTCTGCAGCGAGGCCGCAGTCGGCGCCGCTGAATAGGAGAGAAATTATTATGGGATAGATGTCGGGTTAAAGATGTTTCTCTGCTTTTCTCTCTGTCAGTTCAGTTCAGTTCAGTTCAGGGACGTTTTACTAGAAAAACAGAAACTCATGTTCATCAAAACTAAAAGTCAGTATCATCTTTTAAATCACTCCTAAAACATACTTTTATCAGAAACTTGCCTTTTAACTTGCCTTTTAACTTGCCTTCCTGGTCTGATTTTAGCCAAGTTGCCTCATTAGTGTGCTTGCTGTAGGCAAAGCACACTGTTATTATCTTGCATACTTATTATTATTATTCGGTCTTCTGGACAGAAGTTGTGCGCGCTCCTCCTCCTTTTTACAGTACGTCGACATGTGAGACATCGAAACATGCGGCTCATTGAGGAATAGTTACTTTTCTAAGAGATTCGTCGTGTAGTTTTTGCGATATTCGCGATTAAGTGCAATTTTTTTGCCCCATTCACTTACATGGGATTTTGCATAAAAGTATCTGTAGCTCAGAAACCAGAAGAGCTACAGTTCCCAAACTGGGTAGATAGATTCAAACTGTCAACTTCTTCTCCGGTCTAAAAAATTACACCAATTGACCTAATGGTGGCGCTATAACAGCCCACTTTACGTTTTGGTCCATAACTTTTGAACCGTAGCGTGTAGAATCAAAATTATTTTTTCCCTTGGATCATTACGCATCTAACCATATAGGCCATATAGATTTTCCGCATTTTTAATTTTGTCCAAAACAGTTTTTTCGCTACTCTTCCTAGAAATTTTGTCCAATCTTCACCAAATTTGCCACACAGCATGTCTGGACCGTCCTGCACAAATGTGCCGA
>NC_136011.1:29031024-29046024 GCF_048128805.1 Centroberyx gerrardi
TGGTTAATCCCAAAAGTCTCTCTTTGATCTCCTCTCCTCTCCTCATCTCTCTCTCCTGAGAGGAAGAAAGAGTAAATGTCATTTTAAAATCTTCTGTTCTTTTATCAGCAGAAGGGTTCAGCCACGGTCTAATCTGTAGTCTCACCTCTTTTCTGGAAAAGCTCAGAGGAGGAGAAAGTGTTGAAGCCTTCGCCTCCATTTTACTCCTTCTGAAGGTGTTTGAGGAGACGAAGAGAGAGGAGGTGTGAAGGTTCGTCATCTTCTGTCCTCAGCAGAAGATCCTTTTGTAAAAGTTCAGGAGGTGAAAGCTTGCATCCTTCGCCTCCTTTTTACTCCTCATCTTGTACGAGGGTTTTTCAGGAGGAGGCTGGAGGAGAAAGGAGAAAGGAGGCGGTAAATGTCCCAGCGAGAGATGGGAATGTCGTCCTTTTGGAGAGGTTCTGGAGGCGAAAGCTTGAACTCTTCACCTCCTTTTTTACTCCCTCTCTCTTTTGAAGGTGGCCTCCTTTTGGGAAAATCTCAGGAGATGAAAGCCTGGACCCTTCGCCTCCTTTTTACTCCTTCTCCTTTCTGAAGGTGTTTGAGGAGACGAAGAGAGAGGAGGTGTGAAGGTTCGTCATCTTCTGTCCTCAGCAGTAGATCCTTTTGTAAAAGCTCAGGAGATGAAAGCCTGCATCCTTCGCCTCCTTTTTACTCCTCATCCTGTACAAAGGTTTTTCAGGAGGAGGCTGGAGGAGAGGAGAAAGGAGGCGGTAAATGTCCCAGCGAGAGATGGGAATGTCGTCCTTTTGGAGAGGTTCTGGAGGCGAAAGCTTGAACTCTTCACCTCCTTTTTTACTCCTTATCTCTTTTAAAGGTGGCCTCCTTTTGGAAAAATCTCAGGAGATGAAAGCCTGGAGCCTTCGCCTCCTTTTTACTCCTCATCCTGTATGAAGGTTTTTGAGGAGGAGGAGGTTAGAGGAGAGGAGAAAGGAAGAAGTAAATGTGATTCCCCTGCAGGAGATGGGAATGCCTGTGGAGCTTAAAATTTGAACCCTTCACCTCCTTTTTACTCCTTCTCCTTTCTGAAGGTGTTTGAGGAGACGAGGAGAGAGGAGGTGTGAAGATTTGTCGTCTTCTGTCCTCAGCAGGAGATGGGAATCATTTTGAAAAAGCTTGGAGGTGAAAAATATTGAACCCTTCGCCTCCTTTTTTTTCTTCCTCCTCCTCTCCGAAGGCTTTGGAGGCAAATGTTAGAAAAGAGGATTAGAGGAGCAGTTAAATGTCGCTCCTCGCAGCAGGAGGTGGGACTGGCCTCCTCTTAAAAAAGGCTGTGGTTTGAACCTTTCGCTTTCTTTTTACCCCGTCTCCCTTCTGATGGCTTTGGAGGAGAAGGTTAGAGGCAGGAGGTGTAAAGGTTTGTCCTCTTCTGCTCCCAGTAGATGGGAATGGCTTCAAGGTCGTGCCTCCTCTTTACTCCTTTTACCCTCACTAAAGAATTTCTGAGGTTAAATTAAGGAGAAGGTTGGGGGAAGATCGGGGAGGGAGAGATCTGACCTCTGACCCCACGAGGAAATTGTCCGAGCTCGCGGAGCTAGAAACACTTTGCAGGTTGTGGTTTAACTGTCAGCTGTGGTTTTGTTTTGCTGTACCTCTCCTTCTCCAAAGGCAGGTTAGGAGAAGTATTAGATGTCATGTTTTTATTCAGAGTGATCCCTCCTCCCAGCAGTTAGTTGACCCTTAACCCCACTGGTGTTAATGCTCAGGTTAACCTGATCAGGTACACCGGGTGTCTGTGTGATGTGATGCTAAGATCTTCCCTGTACTGTTTCACCAGCAAACTAGATTTTTGAATTCATAGTATTCTGTTACATCAGCACACGGCCATCTTGGTAGGAAAATAAAAGGTGAAATAACAGGTGAATAACGACAGCCACAGCCAATGAACTGTCTATATTGTAAGGCACCATATTGGTAGGAAATGCATGTGACATCATGGGAATACTATGAATAGAATAGGAATCAGGAATAGAATAGGAAAACAGTTTGGTTACCTGTAGAGTAGCCACCTTCACCATTTTACCACCCATCTAGGTGGTAGAATAGGAATAGAATAGGAATAGAATTAGAATAGAATAGGACTCCGAATGATGGTTGTTGTGTCCCAAAGTGGCTCATCGACTATTAAGCAATTTCACTGTTCTCCTAACTAGCTAGATGTCAGAACAGAATAAAGGCTGGTACAGTACACATGATTCCTGGCTAAATGACTTTGTTCTGGCTGCTGGTTTGTTTCCCTGTGCAGCGCTACTGACATCACACACAGATCAAAATCTCCACCAAGTTGCTTCACTCAAAAGTTCAAATTATTTAAACTTTAACTCGGTTCACAGCTGACAGTTCAAAGCCCCTTCCAATCAGATTACAGCTTTACGTGACGTGTGCGGCGATGCACAAGTTTCCAGAACTGTATGATGCTTCATTCTTTTGATCTAAACTCAATTACATTTTACAAAAAAGTAAAAAAAAGTTTGGAAGGGATGATCTGTATCATCTAGTGCAGTGATTCTCAACCTTTTTCATATCAAGGAAAATAATTTAGTGCATATTAGAGCCACAGACCCCCATTTCATGAGATTTTATCTCTTGGACCCAAATCTGAGAATATTTTTATTGTCAGATATGATTTTGTCCAGAATCCCATGACTGTCTGTATTGCAGGTAGAGAGATAACAGAGAAACTATGATCAAAACAGTCATTCTTCTGCATTATCTAATTGTGTTAACTTCTTGTAAATGAAATAATGCTGAAGTTTAACGCTTCCTGCTGCTGTTTGCACGTCTGAATGACGCATCGACAATCCTTCCCACGCGGCGCTTAGTGCTGAACGCCGCAGAGCGCTCGCCGTGTGTGAACGCCCGACGACTTCCAACCGATGTTCCTGTATTGAAGTTAACATAAAACAAAAATCCTATCAAAAGTATTTCCAATTTGCCTCATAAACTGCTCCAATCCCAGGTAGCTTTGGCTTGTGAACCCCGGGGAGGAACTTCTAACAGCAGTAGATGGAGCTTCAGACGGTGAGTCAGCGCCAGCAGACGCTCTAATTGGCGAGCCGAGCGCCGCTGAGCGCCGCTGCTAATTAAGTTGCAGATGCTCCTGTTACAGGAGCTCCACTGTCTGGTTGGAAGGCTTTGATTTTATACTGAGATGAAGGCTGTGTGTGTGTGTGTGTGTGTGTGTAGGTGTGTGTGTGTGTGTGTGTGTGTGTGTGTGTGTGTGTGTGTGTGAGTAACTTCCTCCCTACTTGAGGAAAGTTGCAGTCTCTCCTCTGGTGAAATGAGTCAGTCTGACTCAGAAGTGCTGTTTGTAAATTTGACTAACTGCAGCATTATCAGAGGTGTGATCAAGTCAACTTTCCTCGAGTCCCAAGTCAGTCTCAAGTCTTGAGGCTCAAGTCAAGTCTCAAGTCTAAATGTAGATTACCAAGTCAAGTCCAAGTCAAGTCCATGTCATTAATGTCAAGTCCCAAGTCTAAATGTAGAACAGCAAGTCAAGTCAGAACAAATCAAGAGTCCAGTATCAATTTAATATCTTAAAGAAAACTAAATATCTAGGACTTTTCAATGCAATATGGTTTTAATAGGATAAAAACTTGGTAAGAGCATCATGAGTTTGATTTCTATAATCAGTTTCAACTTCAATAAATATAATCATTCCATACAAATTCAGAAAACAGAATTTAAATTCAGTCGTCTGCTGGAACAAATCTCATCACTTTCAATCAAAGTCATTTACACAAACACAAGATCTCAAGTCAAGACTTTAGAAACCTTTTCAAGTCATCAAAGTACAAGTCAGAGTCAAGTCCCAAGTCACCAGAACCCAAGTCAACACCCTGACTGTCCACTGAGCTGCTTCACTAGTCGCGTCTCCTTCAGGGAACCGTTTCATGCTGGGAAAACTGAATTTTAACACTTTTCCTGCCACCAACACATAATTTGGTGTCAACAAGTCGTGTTCATTTCACGACTGATGATCAGTTTGTGAAAATGGATATCACAGGGATTGAACCTGTGACCTTTCAGTGACAGGGCGGTCTTTCTTACCCCTGAGCCCCTTAATTTCAGTCATATATTGAACATCGATCGGTCTCGCCTCCCCTCCTATCAGAGGTTGGACAGCTGTGAGCCCGTGTCAGTCTGAATGGAGAGTACAGAGATCGCCCACAGGGAAGTCGATGCTCCCGCTCATTAATTAGCGTTAATGAAGGTCTGGAAACGCCTCTCCGTCAATAAGCATCGATTCAACTCCACACCTCTCTTTCCATTCTGTCCGTTTTCTTGCCCTTTCTATCAATGTTCTTTGACTTTCGTGTCAGGTTTTCATCTTCTCCCTCCAATCCTCTTTCTTCAATTTTCTTTCCCTCTCCTTTACTCCATTTCTCTCGTTTCCCTCACCGTTTCTTCTCTTCTTCGATTTATTTTTCTCCATTTTCCCTCCTTTCACTCCTCCAGCAAACCTTGTTTCCTCGTTTCCTCCTCCTTTTCTCCTCTTTTTCATTTCCTATATCTCTTCTCTACCTCCTTCTCTCACCCCTCACATCCTCTTTTCCTCCTTTCCCTCCTTCAAATCCGTTTCTCCTCCTGCTTTTCTTCTTTCATCTCCTCTTCTCTTCTCCCTTTTCCGCTCTATTTTTCCTCTCTCCTTCCCCCACCTCCTCTTTCTCTCTTCTGTTTTTTCCTCTCCATTTCTCCTACTCTCCCCCTCTTCTCTTCTCCTCTCCTTCCCCCATTTTCTCTTCTCCTCTTCCCCATCCACCTTCTCTTTCTCTCTTTCCACTTTATTCATCACTAAATTTCTCCTCTTTCTCTCCCCAAACTCATTTTCGCTCTTCCCCTCTCTCTCTTTCTCTCTTCATCGCTCCTCCTCTCATTTCCTAAAACAAACCTTATTCTCTAATTTTCATCTCCATTTTCATCTCCTTCCTTCTCCTTTCCCAACCTCCTCTTTCTCTCCTTCTCTCTTCTTTCCTCTATCTCTCTTCAACTCTCTGTTTTCCTTTCCTTCCTGTGTTAAGTCTTTATTTTCCTGCCTGTATCTGTTATCCGCTGTTGGTTTTTAATTGCTGCCTGTCTGTTGTTTGTCCAGATATTTTTACTGTTCTTGCTGCCTGTGCTGATCTAATTCTTGCCTCTCCAGATGAATGATTTCTCTAAATGAAACTGAATTAACTCCATTTCTCTCTCTTCTCCTCCTCCAGGTCTGTCGATTCGCAGCGTTTGCTGGCGAGCCGACCGGATCCTGGCAGGAACCCAGGACAGCGAGATCTTCGAGGTGAGGAGGGAGAAAAATGATGGAAAACAAAAAGCCAAGCGCCGCGCTGTGTGGAAGAGGTTTACTCAGGACCGAGCGAGAGCGCCGGCTCCATGTCGGTCCATGAGTTGTTTACCTCATTATAACTAGTGATGTAGTGGTAAATAAAAAGGTGTTTAAGTTCAACTATGACCTCCAGTCAGTGATCATCATAAGGCAAACAACCAGAAATGAAACAAAAATCTGTTTTATTTTCATAAAAGCATCAATTTTGGCTTTTTCCCTTAAAAATACCCAATCCTCGTATGATTTACATCCATTTGATGCTACTTGCGGTGATGTATACTGCGAATTTACATCCTAAACATTCATAAAAGTTTAATAAGGTGGATCAACTACATTCTGCAAAAATAAAAGGTGGTAAACTGAGTCGAGCTGACTTTACCCTCCGCTACGTAAAGAACTAAACCTGCTAATCTGTCAAACTTGGTTCCTAACTAACTTCAGGTTTAGCTTCAGGTTTTGCTCATGGTTCAATAAATGAAAACTTGTCAAGAGTTGGGAACTGAACCAACCGCCCCCCCGACCTCCACACCCCCGACCCCCTGACCCCCCGACCTCCACACCCTGACTTTCCACCGTCAAACTACTTCCTGGTTCTAGTCCTGTCTCCTCCAGCTGATCCTTTCCTGCTGTGGAAACGCATTTCTCTCACTTATTTATATTGTTAGTTATTTGCATTTCATCATGCTCATTTCACGAAATTTGGTGAGACCAAACAACTCAGACGTTCCCTCGGTGTTTCACATTTTACGGTTTTCTTTTCCTGGTTGTCAGTTAATGAGCAGAGACTCATCACACAAGTTGAGACTTGTCATGTTGTCTCTGTCTCCCATTAGTCTGTAACTGCTGACAGTGCTGTCTTCATTTAATGACCTTGGTTGTGCCTTCCCCCAGCTGACTGGACAGACAGCACATTATAATTACAAGGTCGCTCGTTCCCTTCACAATACTGTGTGACAGGAGCGCACCTTTTATCTGTTCCCTCCTCTTCCTCTTCCTCCAGGTGGGTGGATGCTGCGTTCATGTCGTATCGGATTTACCATAAATACAACCTGGGAAAAACATTCACGTCAACCTCCTACTGGTAATTAAGTTGGATAAACAGGACTTTATATCCGATGTCGGCAGTCCAAAACGAAATTATCGGTTATTTTCACAGTAACGCAATCAAGTTTACTTACAAAAAGTGAGTAACGAGCTGCACTTCGCTCACGAGATACAGTTACATTCTTACGCTTTTTCCCATAGGACATGAACGCAGCATTATCATCCCAACGTCTCTCCCCCTTCTCTCCTCTTGGCTGTCAGTAAAATAAACAAGTCTATGTAGAAACTGAGACTGTAGTGTGCTGTCAGGTTTCTCTGTGATATCACGTCAGATCGTGGCGGGATGCAGCAGATGGCAAACCAACAAAGTCATTCTTGCAAGTTGAGGCGGTGCGCAGGACTTGTTTTCCTAGCTGTGAAGCATCAGACACATGAGCTGAAAGAAACAAACAGTGATGGTGAGGGAGTGAGGGGGAAAAACAACTGAGGTTCCTCCAGACCGGAGTTTCTGACAGACGAGTTCAACCTCTGTCTGAGAAACACAGCAGAGGGAGTGAGGCAGAGTTCAGGTCAGGAAACAGAGAAAACAGTCCGTTCATCCTCCAGATCTCTCGTCTCTCATCACTCTCATCAGTCAGTCAGTCCCAACATGATCTCACACAAATACCTGAAATGAACACGAACTCTGAAATGCCGATTTACGTGCTGTGGACACAAATTATGCAGAGGTGGGGACTCGAGTCACATGACTTGGACTCCAGTCACAGTTTTAATTGCTTGAGACTTGATGCTTGAAGAGAAGACTTGAGACTTGACTTGACTTGGGTTCTGGTGACTTGGGACTTGACTCTGACTTGTACTTTGATGACTTGAAAAGGTTTCTAAAGTCTTGACTTGAGATCTTGTGTTTGTGTAAATGACTTAGATTGAAAGTGATGAGATTTGTTCCAGCGGACGACTGAATTTAAATTCTGTTTTCTGAATTTGTATGGAATGATTGAATTTATTGAAGTTGAAACTGATTATAGAAATCAAACTCATGATGCTCTTACCAAGTTTTTATCCTATTAAAACCATATTGCATTGAAAAGTCCTAGATATTTAGTTTTCTTTAAGATATTAAATTGATACTGGACTCTTGATTTGTTCTGACTTGACTTGCTGTTCTACATTTAGACTTGAGACTTGACCTTAATGACATGGACTTGACTTGGACTTGACTTGGTAATCTACATTTAGACTTGAGACTTGACTTTGAGACTTGTGCCTCAAGACTTGAGACTGACTTGGGACTCGAGCAAAGTTGACTTGGTCACACCTGTGGTATAACACTTCTCCACCACAAATTGAATTACGTTCCAAAGGTTCAGTTTAGGAAACTAATACAACTTGGTTAAGGTTAGTGAAAGGCTTTCGTCGATTAAATAAGTAAAAATTGTTGCTAAAAATTTTAATTTGACTCTAGACTGTCGAAATTTCCTTCATACGAGCTGGGAATTGAACTCCGGTCTCCGGCATTGAAGTCAGACTCATCGGCCCTCCAGCACCCGACCACAACACCCTGACTGTCACTGAGCTGCTAACAGTTTTAACACTTTACATGCCACCAACACGCAACTTGGTGTTAACAACTTGTGTTCATTTCACGTATTTGTGTGAGATCAGGTTGGTCAGTCCTCTGAAGTCGATCACTTGCGAAAAAACTGAATTTCAATCCAAAGGTGGAAGCCACAGCTGAGTTTGCCACACTGGGGAGAGATTCAGATCAGCAGAGGGAACAACACCACCTTCCTGTCCCGGGCTGCAGGAGAACTGAGTCTCTTCCATGCAGACAGAGGCTGATTAGTAACTGCTGGCAGCTGTGATATCTCCAGGCCTGCAGCAGTTCAGTTATGATACTGTCTGATTGTCAAACCCAAGAATGCCAAGTCGATATTTCTGTCCCAACTTGTCCTGGAGAGAACGATCTTCTCATGAAAAGCGAGAACAGAGAATCGTCCTGACAGTTTGAGACGTTGTGCTTCATGTCGCGCACGCTGTTAATTAAGACACACAGCTGTTCATCTTCCCAGCTGTTTCGCCCGGCTCTGTACTGCAGACTGCAGCGCTGCTCGGATGCGATGCGTCGTTCTCGCAATGAATCTTGGGGCTTTCGAATTGTTTTCGTCGGTCAAGTCACGATCTGATGCATCCTTGACTGCCAAAGAAAATTCTGGGGTCTTTATCCTTCCTCCGTTCTCTTGTTCTTTTGTTTTGGTCGTGCTTTGGTGGTTAGATATTATGTAAAATGCGTAATAGAGGAGACAAGAACACACAAGAACGCATATTGATGAAGAGCCACTGGATGTGCATTACCTTGCCTAGAGGCGGCCTGCCTCGCTGTCCATGGTCCTGTCTTCCTCCTCCAGCAGCTCTCCAGCTCCTCATTGACTTCCATTCATTCTGACCATAACTCCAGCATCATGTGTTCACTTCTCTCTTTCTTCCTGGGTGTCAACATGAAGCCTGTTGGATATTCACACTCAAACCACTCCAACAAAACAGTATGAATAATGAACTTTTTTTTTTTTAAAGAGGAACTAAATCCTAAACCCAGGTGATGTCATTTCTACAGGTGGTGACATCACCTGGCACCAAACACCAGCCAATAGCAGACGGTCATTTCAGCAGCATGGTTTTTACCTTTAGATGTCAGGCTTCACTCAGAGTTGGATTTGGGGCTTAGTTCCTCTTTACTGTAATGCTGGAGTCCTTTTGTATTGCTTGTGCTGTTTGTGTATTTGTTGACCAATATTAATGATTCTGAAAGATGATGCTCTGATTGGTTAATTTGGCAAATGAATTGATTGGGTCACACCTGCTGGGATCCAAGTGGGTCTTTATCTTGGTGTGTATGATGCTCTGATTGGTTAATTTGACTGATGAACTGATTGTGCTTCATCTGTGTGAGATTCAACTGGGTCTTTATCTTTTGTTGATGATGACAAAATCTCAGCTATTAAACACAGTGTATAATCTGTGCAGGGAGTTTCTTCTTTTTTACTTCCTGGATGTCAAGTAAAATGCACAATCTGATACTGATGACACAAGCTGAATCTTCCTGTGTGTGTGTGTGCGTGTGTGTGTGTGTGTGTGTGTGTGTGTGTGTGTGTGTGGTCAGGTGATGGTGCGGGACCGGGACAAGCCCCTGCTCATCATGCAGGGCCACAGCGAGGGGGAGCTGTGGGCGCTGGACGTTCACCCCAAAAAACCTCTGGCTGTCACCGGCAGCGACGACCGCTCCGTCAGGTGGGTGGGGGCTGAGACAATTAGCTGATTAATCGATCGACAGAAAATTGATTGGTTGATCATTTTAGTCATTTCTCAAGTAAAATTACCAAACATTTTGTGGTTACAGCTTCATAAATACTAAGATTTCCTTTCTTTTGTCCGTTTCATACAATTATTAAATGAATACTTTCTTGTGATGGGCATTTGTCGTTATTTCTAACATTTTAAAGACTAATTAATTAATCAATCAAAAAAATAATCAATAGATTAATCGCTAATGAAAATAATGGTTAGTTTCAGCCCTAGTTTGAATGCTTATTTATCCAGGGAAGCTTCATACAAGGTTTACACACTTTTATACTGTTCAACCTGAGTGGATCACATCCTCTGGGACCAATCAGAGCAACCTGGGACCAATTATATATGAAAACACACACACACACACACACACACACACACACACACTACAGGCATGTCAGCTGCTGTTCTCAGTATAAACCTGCAGTATCTGACTGGTTAGACTAGCTGACTGTGTTCAGTTAATGCAGCTCATTATTATTTCTTGTTTTCTCCTTTTCTTGTTTTCAGTTTCCAAACTTTTTATCTAATTCTTGTTTCATTTAATTGAGGTTCTTTTACCTCACTGTCTCTTTGTGTTTTATTGTATGTAAAGCACTTTGTAAACACTGTTTTTTAGAAAAGTGCAATACAAATAAAATCACTATTATTATTATTATTGTACTGTATCTGTTCCAGTCACAACTGAGACTGGAGCAGTATACGTTCCTCTGTGTGTACGTGTGTGTGTTTTATGTGTATGTGTCTCTGTCTGACCTTGCATGTTTCTGTGTGTGTGTGTGTGTGTGTGTGTGTGTGTGTGTGTGTGTGTGTGTCAGGTTGTGGAGCCTGGCTGACCACGCCCTCATCGCTCGCTGCAACATGGAGGAGGCGGTACGCAGCGTGGCGTTCAGCGTGGACGGATCCCAGCTGGCTCTGGGCATGAAGGACGGCTCCTTCACCGTCCTGCGAGTCAGGTGTGTGTGTGTGTGTGTGTGTGTGTGAGTGTGTGTGTGTGTGTGGGTGTGTGTGTGTGTGTGTGTGTCACTCGCAGTGTCTAATGAGTTACACACACTCACACACACAGTAAAACAGTGTATTAAGATGCACAAATATGATCTATGCATAAGTCCATAGTAATATCCACTGTATAATAATGTAAATTAGTTATAAAATTGAGAACATGTTATTCAAACCTTTCAGTCTTTCAGTAAAGGCACATCAGACATCGTAGTAACCAGTGTTGAGGTTGTTACTGGAAAAAGTAATAAATTAAACATTACTCGTAATTAGTTACACTACTCATTACTTTTGCTAAAACGATTGTACTCAGCTTACTTGCATTCACTGGGCCGATCAATATTGTTGAGCTAAGCCTCATTACAGCAGAAGAATCTAAATAATGACAAACACAAAATATTTCTGTTACGGTTTTTAATAAAGACAGAGCCTGCAGCATTATATTCAGACTTTCTGAGTCGTATTTACTCTTTGTGGCTCGTTCATGTCGCTCTGCTGCATCAGAATTACAGCAGAAGCAGACGGGACCTGAAGACGAGGGGAATCTTTCATAGATATTACACCAATAAAGAGTTAAAGAGGCTGAAGAATGAAACACAAGTAATGGCAAATGTGTTAGATCAGTAACTGTAATGTGATTACTGAAACTGGAACACATCACCCCCAACAGTGTAAGTAACATGGTAATAACATTGTGTTTTTGTGTCTCTTTCTCTCGTTCTCCATTCTTCTACACCTGCCTCAATCCCTCCATCCGTCCCTTCACCCCCCCCCCCCCCCCCCCCCCCCCAGGGACATGACGGAGGTGGTTCACATTAAAGACAGGAAGGAAGTGATCCATGAGATGAAGTTTTCTCCAGACGGAGCGTACCTCGCCGTCGGCTCCAACGACGGACTGGTGGACATCTACGCTGTCGCCCAGAGATACAAGAAGGTCGGGATGGATGGACTTATATATATATCTATATATATATAGATATATATATAAGTGTTAGGGAACACACAGGTCCTAAAACTAATTTAGACATGTTAGGGAACACACAGGTCCTAAAACTAATTTTATACATGTTAGGAAACACACAGGTCCTAAAAAACAAATTTAGACATGTTAGGAAACACACAGGTCCTAAAAAACAAATTTAGACATGTTAGGAAACACAGGTCCTAAAACTAATTTAGACATGTTAGGAAACACAGGTCCTAAAACTAATTTAGACATGTTAGGAAACACAGGTCCTAAAACTAATTTAGACATGTTAGGAAACACAGGTCCTAAAACTAATTTAGACATGTTAGGAAACACAGGTCCTAAAAAACAAATTTAGACATGTTAGGGAACACACAGGCCTTAATCCTAATTTAAACATGTTAGGGAACACACAGGTCCTAAAACGAATTTAGACATGTTAGGGAACGCACAGGTCCTAAAACTAACTTAGACATGTTAGGGAACATCCAGGTCCTGAAACTAATTCAGACATGTTAGGGAACATCCAGGTCCTAAAACTAATTCAGACATGTTAGGGAACATCCAGGTCCTGAAACTAATTCAGACCTGTTAGGGAACATCCAGGTCCTGAAACTAATTCAGACCTGTTAGGGAACATCCAGGTCCTAAAATTAATTTAGACATGTTAGGGAACGCACAGGTCCTAAAATTAATTTAGACATGTTAGGGAACGCACAGGTCCTAAAACTAATTTATACATGTTAGGGAACACACAGGTCCTAAAACTAATTTAGACATGTTAGGGAACACACAGGTCCTAAAACTAATTTAGACATGTTAGGGAACACACAGGTCCTAAAATTAATTTAGACATGTTAGGGAACACACAGGTCCTAAAACTAATTAATACATGTTGGGAACACACAGGTCCTAAAATTAATTTAGACATGTTAGGGAACACACAGGTCCTAAAACTAATTAATACATGTTGGGAACACCCTATACTGAGCGGTGAGGTTTTATATCTAACTTAATGTTCAGACAGAATGCGGAAAAAAAAGAAAGGCGGCACAAATCCATGTAAAGTCAATGGAAGGAGGTAAAAGGTGAGATGGATCCAACTTCACTCTAGGTGGCACAAATTGAGATGGAGACTTTTTACCTGAGCTGACATTTTCAACTTGCACAAGAAATTCACCTGACACAGTAAATCTAAAGCCTATCAACTTCAAGCAGGACTCTATTTAGGGCATAATTGACTTTCTGTCTGAATGTAGGGGAACTCAGACATGTTAGAAAACAGACGATTACTGAGCAGCAAGGTCCTAAAATGAATTTAAACAGGATAGCTGGCATTACGAAGGTTCTTTACTAACATTCAGGAGTTTAGTTTCAGTTTCTCCCGTCACGACAGGATGTCATTACCTTGGAAATCACATTCTAATGAAGCAGTCTATATCTCAGAATTGAACTATTCATGTATGCAAGCTCATTGTCAGCCTCATTAATTCCCCCCCCCCCGCCTCTCTGCCTGTCTCCAGGTGGGGGAGTGCAGTAAATCCACCAGTTTCATCACTCATCTGGACTGGTCTCTGGACAGCAAAATCCTCCAGACCAACGACGGAGCTGGAGAACGCCTCTTCTACCGCATGCCCAGTGAGTCTCTATGTCTCTCTATCTCCCCCTCTCTCTCTCTCCTCAGGTCTGAGTCCCAGATGATGAGGTGTTCAAGTGGGTGGTTGGTTAGTTAGTTGGGTGGTTGGTTAGTCGGTTGGGTGGGTTATTGGTTGGTTGGGTGGGTTATTGGTTGGCTGCTTGATTGGGTAGGTGGTTGGTGGTTGAGTGGTTAGAGGTTAGGTGTTTGATTGGGTGGATTGTTGTTGGGTGATTGGGTTGCTGGTTGGTTGGTTGGTTGGTTGGTTGGTTGGTTTGGTAGTTGGGTGGATCACTGGTTGGGTGATTTGATGGTTGTTTAGGTGGTTTGTTGCTTGCCTGCTTTCTTGGGTGGTTGGTTGGGCAGTTGAATAGTTGGTTGGGTGTTCGGTCGGATGGTGGTCAGGTGATTAGTTGGTTGGTTGGTTGGTTGGTTGGTTCTGTTATACCACTCAACCATTTCAGATATGAGATGAAACTTTATTGAGAGGAAATGAGGTCGTTGCAGCAGCAAATAATAGAATTCAGTCAGAGACACTTGAGTCAAAGGAGTTCAGAACATTTATTGCAAATGCTTCTACAGTTGTATTTGGTGGAAAGTCTCTGCTGTTGAGGAAGCTCCCCGATGAATCCAAGCAGCATGTGAGAGATTCTGCAGGGAGCGAAATAAAAGACAAGGAGACATCCATCATACAAACAGACATAATTCAGAGATAGCTCACACAACATCCTGTGAGGAGACGACAGCAGCAGGATGGGCAGGTGGAGGGAGTTCATTATAAAGATCGCCTCATTGACTTGTTTGAACGTGATTGGTGATTGAGAGTCAGCTGATACCGATCAGCTGATACCGATCAGCTGATACCGATCAGCTGGGCGCTTCAGTGTTCTGCCTGAACTAACGACATGCTCCATTACAATAGAATAGAAATGTGAGTAGAGCAAATGGGGAATATTTAAACTGTAACACGACCAACAGTTCCAGCACTAGAACATGTTCAGTAGAAATCTGTGAATGAAAGCATGGAAAACTACAAAACTTCAACATTATGATGTGCTAAATAACAATAATATAACACACTTATTTATATAAGGCCAAGAAAGAATGAAAAATATGTGCGATATGAAAATATACATGTTATAATATACATATACAAATATACATGTTATGTTATAATATATATAACATATAAAACATTCTGTGTATACTAAATGCAAAATTATATTGAAATATATATATATATCAAGATAAATGCCATATATTTATATTAGAATATGAGAATATGAAGGAAACAGGATGAGAATTGGCAGATTATGTAAGACTAGAAAAAATTCCCGTGCACAGTCCTGAGTGTAACAACATCATCATGCATTTGTGTATTCACACACACACACACACACACACACACACACACATGTTGTGTCAGCACTGATGAATAGTTATTTATGTGCAGAGAGCTCAGACAGCGATCAGACTGACAGAAAACAGTAATTAGAGCAGAGTAGACCTGAACTGGTACACAGCACTGCTGCACACACACACACACACACACACACACACACACACACACCTACACACACAGACACACACACACACACACACACACGGAAACAGGCTCATGCATGTATTCATGGATTGAATATA
>NC_136011.1:29048411-29055911 GCF_048128805.1 Centroberyx gerrardi
TCTCTTCATCTCTAATTTATGTGGATATAAATACAATATTCAAGTGTGTGTGTTTATCTAGAGTGTGTTTATGTACGTACTCATTTTTGTGTGTTCATATGTGTGTGTGTGTGTGTGTGTGAGCAGCTGGAGCGGGTGGACTGGTCCAGCTGGACGTGTGTCCTGGGTTGGAGCTGTGAGGGAATCTGGCCGACGCACAGTGACATCACCGACGTCAACGCCGCCTCGCTCAGCAGGGACAGGGCGCTGCTCGCCACCGGGGACGACTTCGGCTTCCTCAAGCTGTTCAGCTACCCGTCCGGGTACACACACACACACACACGCACACACACACACACACACACACACACACACAATGGACACTTAGATTTAAAGGTTAGAGAAGCAAACCTGTGACGAGAAGGTTGAATCCCCAGACTGACTTAGAGAATTTATGGCAGAACAAGTAAACAATGAAGAAGTATTAAGTAAGTATTAGTAGTATTAGTATAAGTATTAGTATAAGTATTAAGTAGTCTGCCCACTGTCAGCCTTCTCTGCTGCTGATTGGCCACGAGGGGGATTACATCATTCATGGAGGATGTAATGTTTACTGTTTACTTTACACCTTTCCTACTTACATTTTCAATTTGATGTGTTCTTGAAACAAACTAAAACTTGGACGTGAGTTTTATTATGTTGAAAGTGATAATCTTTAAGTTCCTTATTTTTTATTTATTTTTTTTTATGTTGTCTCCATCATTGGTGGTCATATCATATTTACTGTAAATACAACCTGCCGACTGGGAACAGCCGTCAACCTCCTAGTGGTGATTACAGGTCGGATAAATGGAACTTCTACTCTTTTACTTCTACTTTTTCTACTTGGAGTCACGAATTACAGAAGTGTGTCGACACCAGCAGTGAATCCACCGATATCAGCAGTCCAAGAGAAAATAAATCTAAATTATTGGGTTTTTTTTGTTTGTTTTTTTTAACTTTGTTTATTGGTTTTTCAACGTAACCAGCATTTACATAATAATTGCACTTAAGTAAAATTATTATTATTATTGTTATTATTATTTTGACGGTAATACAATCAAGTGAGCAATGACTGCTGCACTTTGTTTATGGTTGATTTGAAGTTTGGAAATAATAAATATTTTGGATGTGTTAAACAGGTGAACGCTTCCAAGCTGCAGCAATAAGACACGATCTAGTCCTGAAGCGCTCGTCACTGTGGTGTTTCTGCACTGCACCTCCCACAGATCAACCTGTCAATCAAACAGAGTGGGCGGAGCTTGGATTCTCTGTATGCGGCTCAGATTATTAAAGCTGCATCTCCTCCTCAGGGTCAGTTCGCTCGTTTTAAGCGCTACGTGGGCCACAGCGCCCAGGTGACCAACGTGCGCTGGGCGCAGGACGACTCCGCCCTGCTGACGGTGGGCGGGGCCGACACCGCCCTGATGATCTGGGCCAGGGAGCGGGGGGGCGGCGAGGGGGAGGGGCCTCCGTACCGGGACAACCGACCCCCCGTCGACAGCGAGGAGTCCGACGACGACATCGAGGAGGACGGAGGTGTGTGTGTGTGTGTGTGTGTGTGTGTGTGTGTGTTTATATTGACGACAGCAAGATGACAGGATTTTCAAGATGATGACTTGATTTTGAGTTTCTCTCCCACTTTCTCATTCGCTCTCTCAATTTTTCCCTCTCTCTTGCTCTGTGTGTGTGTGCATGTGTGTGTGTGTGTGTGTGTGTGTGTGTGTGCAGGCTACGACAGTGACGTTGCCAGGGAGAAGACGGTGGATTACACCGCTAAGATGTACGCTGTCAGCATCAGAGAGATGAGAGGAACCAAACCGCACCAACAACTGAAGGAGCTGTCTGCTGAGGAGAGGTATACACACACACACACACACACACACACACACCACATGACCAGAGTACCAGGATGTTGTAATCAGCCTGGTACCAGTGTGACAGACTGGTTTTACTCAGTTTGGGTTCGGATCTTAAAGCTGCACCAGGCAACTTCGCACCTTGGCGGCCCCAAGTGGCAACGAGGCGTAACTGCTTGAATTGTGAGGACTTCATTACCCAGAATTCCCGTGCAGTGAGGTCAGTAAAGCGGTCTGTGCTGCTTTATAAGAAACCAAAGAGACGAGAGAGGAAAAGAGTCCGACTTTCTCTGCTGCTGTTCAGGAGACTCTTCTGGACCGGTCTCTTCCTGCAGAAGATTTCCCTCCAGAGAGCAAACTGACAGAATCAATTTGGACAAACAGGGAGAATCTACAGAGGCTAAACTGGTGAGGATGCAACCTCTGAACCCATCGTCTATCGGTCTGACGACGATTAGACTCTGGGGGCGACGGCCAATATTTCGGGGATATCCGGGCCGAGACTTCCTCTTCCGGGCGCCGGTCATCGTTTACAGTCCGATTAGCAACTTGAGACGCGAGAATGGAGTCAGAGTTGAGAGACGACGCCTCATATGCAGATATCTGTTTACAGAAATTAGCCGAAATGTCGTCCGGACCTAAAACACCTACAAAAAGTATCGATGTTTGTGTGTTGTGTGGAGAAACGTTCGACTCAAGTTCAAGTCTCAGGTTAAACAACGGGCTGTAAACGATGACCGGCGCACGGAAGAGGAAGTCTCGGCCCGGATGTCCGCCGGCTACACCGGAAACCCCGAAATATTGTCCGTCGCCCCCAGAGTCTAATCGTCGTCAGACCGATAGACGATGGGTTCAGAGATCGGTGAGGATGAGACTCTGCTCCGCTGCCGCATCACTTCCTGTTTACACTGAGAAGACGGATGGATTTTTATATTAAACTCTTGCCTAGTGCAGCTTTAAAAATTGCAAAACCTGCTCATTTTCTATTGAAAGCCTTGAGAGCATTGAGTCTGTTAGATGCTGTTCTTAACTTTTCAGTGTAATAAGCTTTTAATTTTTGCTGTTTTGAATTTCCAAAGCTGAGAGTGTCAACTCTAAGATGAACGTTTTAACTTATTCTCTGTGTTGTGAGTCTGTGGTCACAGCAACTGTGTGTTCCCAATAAGCTCCTCGTGTGTGTGTGTGTATGTATGTATGTGTGTGTGTGTCAATACGCTTGTGTTTGTGTGTGAGCGTATGTATATGTGTGTGTTTGTTTAAATCAGAAACCTGTGATTATGCATGCATGTGCTTCTGCATGGCTCGGTGTGTGTATGTGTGTGTGTGTGTGTGTGTGTGTGCTTCCACGCTGCACATGCTAACAGATGAGCGATGTTAGTGGCTTTATTCCTTTGAAAACACTCAATAAAAAAAGGGAACCTGGAAGGAACCTTTTTATTCTTCAGGGAACAAATGTCATGAATCTATAGAGTTTGATTCCAGAGTCAGATCTCCACTACGGCACACACTGGATGTACTAAATGTTAGGACCAGCTGCTGAGTCCATAAATTTGAATGAATCCAGGTGAAGCTCTGATCCCTTTAATGATTTCACCTGTTAAATCCACTTCAGTCATGGAGGACAGATGGAGATGAAGGAGAGGAAACAAGAGGAAAGACTTTTAAGACTCGAGGCAAGTGAGACATTCTGCAGAGGGGGTGTAACTCAGGAAGGTGTATATAGTATATAAGTACCTTTTCAGTAGTAAAGGTACAAACTATAAGCACTTTTATGTGGTTTACGCCAAAGACAAGCATTTTTGTCCCTTTTCGGTACCCTTATTTCTTGAGTGTTGTTGGTGCATCCGGGCCTTGCCTGTAGAAACTCTTAATATCTGTGTTGTGTTTTAACTTGCATTCCCCTGGAGGCAGGGCATTGTCAAGTAAGTATGACCTAATACTTACTGTATAGATTATTTTCATATAGGGAATACGCAGATATTATAGGTAGAGAAGTAGATTATGTGCTTGGTATGAAAGGGACAGGTGTAGCAGAGCAGTAGGTCAGACTGGGCATGCTCAGAACACAAGAACTGGAGTTTTGTCATCTGATTACAGATCTAGTGACTTCATTTCGAACGTGTAACAGTGCAGTCATGCATTCCCTGACTTTCATCGCTTCCAACATTTCACCTCAGTGAGAGTTCACTTATTTAGCTTCTTAATAAAAACTACAGGAGACCAGAAACCCTGCAGGCATGAGTCTGTAATCTGCTACTCGGGTCTGAATTGTCTCTTTAAAAGAAACTTCCACCCAAAAACACTTATTGGTGATGTACCTTGGATATTCCTGTCTCCATCCAGTAGTTAGTTGTGTTTTTCTTCTTGGTGGATAACTGACCAATCGTAGACGAGGTGATGTCACCTTCCAGCAGCTACAATGGAGTTTGATATGAGAAAATGTTTCAGGATGTAAAACATCAGCGGTAAACGTCAGGTTTTGGTGTCAGTCCCTCAGAATCAAAGAGCGAGGACTTCTTTCTAGAGCCGCCATTTTGCACCGAGAGACGTTCAACAATCATACAGGGAGAAATCCATCGTAGAAGAGGAGAGAGACCAGTTTCTCCACCACAGGAGCAGGAGAGAGACCAGAATGCACTGCAGCAGAGAGACGGGTTGGGGTTTGAGGAAGGGGGGGGAGACTCTCACTTTTTCTCGGCAGGAAACTCTCGAAATCCAGGTAGATGCAACAAGTCCAGGCTCGTTCTCTAGGGGTTGTTGAAAGGCATTCTGGGAAACGTAGTAAATCACTAACTGCAGTAGAAGCAGACGAGGCAGGTTGAGGGAAAGAGGGTTCACCAAAAAAGTAAATTACAACCCTTCAGTACTAAATAACTCCTGGAATGTACTGAACATCACAGATTGATGATATGTAACAGACAACTTAAAATTTCAGTATGTAGAAAGTTTTTTTATATATTTTCTGTGTGTAATTAGTCTCTGTACACCTGCAGTACTACTGGTAACATCTGAGAGCAATAATTATTTTCCATTTCATAACAGTCACATTGCCTTTAATCCATGTCACCATTATTGTTGTTGTCAATCTGTGCAAAGTGCTCAAAGTCCCTGTTAAACTACACTAGAAACATTCTTTCTATCTTTCTTTCTTTCTTTCTTATTGCTCCTCCTCTCCTCTCCCTCCTTCTCCTCCTCTTCCTCCTCCCCAACCTTCTCACTCTTCCTCCCATTTCTTCTCCTCATCCTTTTTCCTCTCCTCCAATTTGCTCCTCCAATCATCTTTCTCTTTCTCTTCCACTTTGTCCTTACCCTCTAATCATCCTTCACCTCATCCTATCCCTCCTCTTCCCCCTCCTCCCATATCTCATATTTCCCTGCTTCTCCCTCCTCGTCCTCATTCTCTTCTTTCACTTTCTCTTCCTCCTATCCACCTCTTCTACCTCTTCCTCCTCCTCCTCCTCCTCCATAGGAGTCCTGTTCTGTGTTTACAGGGATGTCTGGGTATGATCCCTCCTCCCTCCCTCCCTCCCTCCTCCCTGTGTCCTGCACTCGTTCTCTCATCACTCTTTCATCCCTCTCTTCCACTCAGCCAGGTTTTCCAGAAGCATCCTAGAGACTAAGATCATATTATCATTGTGTTTCTTAAAGGACTGCAAAGACAAAAAAATATATATATAAAATTAGTCTTTAAATAAATAATAAATGTTGAGATTTAGTTTGCCAATCTAAATGTACAAGGGTTAGATGGGAATCTACAAGTTGGGGATGAATTTTTCCCATTTCGGTCTGTTTTCCATTCCTCACATGACAGGAACATGTGCCTGGGTCCAGTGGCAAGAAGATAAATTGACTAAATTGGGTCCTGAGCTGAGAAGGTTTAAGGATCCTCTGTGATCTTCCATGAAACCAAGATGATCTTACAGTCTCAGAAGATGTTTCTGGCCTGCTGACTGAGCATGTGTCTGGTCTGAGGCAGGAAGGAGTTAGTGCATTCATCTAGCCAGCAGTCCTGGGTCAAAACTGTTTAGTGTCCTGAGAGGGGGCTTGGCTAGTGATCAGTAGGATTGGCTTCTTCTCAAACAGTTTAACCAGGTAAAAACCATACTCCTCTTATGGAAACACAGGCAAACACATGAAGTGCAGAACCAGTGATTCAGAATAGTGCAATTGCAGGTAGCGCTTTACTGTAACTTAAGTGAGTTTGATAACTTGCAGAAAGTCTGAATTACATTTTTTTGTGAATAGCAAACTTTTGCCTTGCATAAGAATGCACTCTGTGCTGCAGAAATAATCCAAAACTTGGATTTATTGGGTTCCCCACTTCGGGAATAACAAGGAACCGACACCTGTCTACTCAAGTTGATTGACTCAAACATCGAGAGTGTGAGACACTCTCGATGTTTGAGTCTGGGGTCTTTGGGAAAGCAGAAGGAACTCGGCTCTCCTGTACTGATATCTAGTGGCAGTGATCGGTCATTGCAGGAAAGTTTGGTTTTAGGATTTTCTGGACTTCCCTGGCTTTGTTTTTCTGTAGTGCAACTTCTTTTCCATGAAAAACCTCTGTGGATCTAAGGATTTCCAAGCAAAAACACTGATCATTTAACAGCATAACGGTGCCCTAAAACCTGGTAAGCCAAGATATCACTCAGTGTTTAAAGCAGATAGCCTCCCTGACCAAGGGAGATACTGGCATACCAGGTCTAAAATAGGGCTTGATTGCTATATGCAAGACAAATCAAGCCCACCTCATACCAGTATCTCTAATAATTGAGATTTTTGACCCAGGTCTGAAGGTTGAGCCTGACTCTGAGGTTGCCTGTGCATGTTAGCTTGTTAGCTAAACCACAGGTTTGGGTTTGGGGTTTAGTTTCTCTTTAAAGTGTAAGAAAACGCCAAACCAAAAGGTAAAAAGCATGCAACAGAAATTGCCATCTGCTATTGGCTGACCTTTGGTGCCAGGTGATGTCACCACCTGTTGTACTCAATAGAAGGTGACATCACCTGGTACCAACGACCAGCCAATAGCAGATGGCAATTTCTGTTGCATGCTTTTTACCTTTAGATGTCAGGAATTACACAGATTTGGGTTTGGGGTTTACTTACTCTTTAATTAACAATGCTAGCATGTTAGCCTGTTAGCCTGATAACAAAGCTAGCCCCAGTAGCATGGTAGCATTTTGTTAGCATGTAGCTAGCCACAGCTAGTCACATTTTAATTTCCCCAAGGCAATGAGGCCTTTATGTTTGTGTGTGTGTGTGTGTGTGTGTGTGTGTGTGCGTGTGTGTGTGTGCGTGCAACCTGTATATGTGTGTGTGTTCTCTAAAGCTCTACCTTGATTCTGTCCCTCTGCTGTCCAGGGGATCCAGGTAACGTCTGACAGTCTGTCTGTCTGTCTGACTGTCTGTCTGACGTCCTCCCCATTGTGGGTGTGTATGTGTGTGTGTGTGTGTGTGTGTGTGTGTGTGTGTGTGTGTGTGTGAGAGAGAGAGAGAGAGAGTGAGTGTGAGTGTGTGTACTCTGTTTCTCACTCCTGTTGGCTTTACCTGACACCGTCACACTGCAGGCCTGGCAACTCAGTGTTCAGAAGGTGATCTTGATGTTTTGGACACAGTTTGTATTCAG
>NC_136011.1:29060911-29071053 GCF_048128805.1 Centroberyx gerrardi
AAGTGGCTACTATCAGTCAACATAGTGTATGCTAAAGCGTTAGCATGGAGCTACTATCGCTCAACATAGTGTGTGCTAAAGCGTTAGCATGGAGCTACTATCAGTCAACATAGTGTGTGCTAAAGCGTTAGCATGGAGCTACTATCGCTCAACATAGTGTGTGCTAAAGCGTTAGCATGGAGCTACTATCGCTCAACATAGTGTGTGCTAAAGCGTTAGCATGGAGCTACTATCACTCAACATAGTGTGTGCTAAAGCGTTAGCACGGAGCTACTATCAGTCAACATAGTGTATGCTAAAGCGTTAGCACGGCGCTACTATCAGTCAACATAGTGTATGCTAAAGCGTTAGCACGGAGCTACTATCAGTCAACATAGTGTATGCTAAAGCGTTAGCACGGAGCTACTATCAGTCAACATAGTGTATGCTAAAGCGTTAGCACGGAGCTACTATCGCTCAACATAGTGTATGCTAAAGCGTTAGCACGGAGCTACTATCGCTCAACATAGTGTATGCTAAAGCGTTAGCACGGAGCTACTATCAGTCAACATAGTGTATGCTAAAGCGTTAGCACGGAGCTACTATCAGTCAACATAGTGTATGCTAAAGCGTTAGCACGGAGCTACTATCAGTCAACATAGTGTATGCTAAAGCGTTAGCACGGAGCTACTATCAGTCAACATAGTGTATGCTAAAGCGTTAGCACGGAGCTACTATCGCTCAACATAGTGTATGCTAAAGCGTTAGCACGGAGCTACTATCAGTCAACATAGTGTATGCTAAAGCGTTAGCACGGAGCTACTATCGCTCAACATAGTGTATGCTAAAGCGTTAGCACGGAGCTACTATCAGTCAACATAGTGTATGCTAAAGCGTTAGCACGGAGCTACTATCAGTCAACATAGTGTATGCTAAAGCGTTAGCATGGAGCACCGGAGCCAACGATCTATTTTAGTGTGTGTTCTTATCACTTAACGGTAAATTTGAAAACTCATCTCTTTACTGTCATGGCCGACGTTAGCCTGTTGGAGGCGACTCACTGCAGATTTTTTCATGTTTTTGTGTGTGTTTTCGCTGGCCTCATTTGTCACCATCGCTCTCACAACACCTCAGGTGACGTCACTGAGCTGCCAGGTAAAAACCAAACTGCACATCCTCTCCCATCGCTACAGACACCCTGCGTCCCAGAGCCAGGAGAGAGAGAGAGGGAGAGAGGGAGAGGGAGAGACAGAGAGAGAGAGAGAGAGGGAGGGAGAGAGAGAGAGAGAGAGAGAGAGAGAGAGAGAGGGATTTAATTATTTATTTTTTTTGTTATTTAATAATTTAATTGATGATTAATCTCTTGTTACATGCTTTGGCAATATTGTTTGTTTGTGAACTGTCATGCCAATAAAGCACCTTGAATTGAATTGAATTGAGAGGGAGAGAGAGAGAGAGAGAGAGAGAGAGAGAGAAGAGAGAGAGTGAGAGAGAGAGAGAGAGACAGGAGAGAGAGAGAGACTACTGCTGAGAAACAGTTAATATGTAAGGGATAATGTACAGCAAGTCAGTCATTATTGCAAAATAAGCCCTGACAGGCTGATTAAAGACCCAAAACAAAGCGGAGGCTCGCTGTGTATTATCCCACTTATTGCACGGCTTCTTACCAAAGACAGTAATTGTTTGACACAAAACACTGATTTAGTAATTTTCAAGCTAAAGTAATTTTAAAGCTTCCAGCAAGGAAGGTGGTGCCAGTTACAGCCCCACTAGCCAAGATTTTACTGTAAAAATCCATCCGTCAGAGCGTCTCGTCCCCGCTGACTGAGACTGAGCTGTAATCCGTCAGTTTTCTCTCGCTGCCATTTGGAGCCGAAAATACGTAAAGTTGCCCAGTGCAGCTTTAAATTAATTATAAATTAACAAAATGGACTGGACTTCTTGACTGTGGAGTGACATGATTAGAGGTGAAACAGCGGTCTGTTACTCAGAAATAACAGATATCAGAAAGCCTTCACTGGCCAATCAGAAGAGAGTATTCAACAAAGCCGTGTGATAATGATTGATAATATTTTAGTGGTTATTTTCATCCAAAAAGAAGCACTGAAGCTCTGACTGTGCAGGTGTAGAGGTCGGCCTGGGACTCAGGGTGTTTGTTCCTGCACTTATCCCTGCTGCTGCTCTGTTTTTGTCCCTATAGCTTGCCGTAGTCCTTACCCTCCCACTTTGCTCCAATCGTTTTTGTGTGTGTGTGTGTATGTGTGTGTGTGTTTCAACCTTGTATAATAACAAAAACTTCTATTTTGTCTCCTATCTCACCCTCTCTTCATGTGTCTCACTCTCTTTTTTGCAAACAAACTATCTATCTATCTATCTATCTATCTATCTATCTGTCTATATACCTATCTATCTATCTATCTGTCTATCTATCTATCTATCTATCTATCTATCTATCTATCTATACCTAACTATCTATCTATCTATCTATCTATCTATCTATCTATCTGTCTGTCTATCTATCTATCTATACCTAACTATCTATCTATCTGTCTATCTATCTATACCTAACTATCTATCTATCTATCTATCTATCTATCTATCTATTTATCTATCTATCTGTCTATCTATCTGTCTATCTATCTATCTATCTATCTATCTATCTATCTATCTATCTATCTATCTATCTATCTATCTATACCTATCTATCTATCTATACCTATCTATCTATCTATCTATCTATCTATCTATCTATCTGTCTATCTATCTATCTATCTATCTGTCTATCTATCTATCTATCTATCTATTTATCTGTCCATCCAGGCACCACTCCCTCCATCCATGTGTGGGATGCGATGAGTAAGCAGACTCTGTCCATCCTGCGCTGTCCTCACACTAAAGGAGTCGGCTACGTTAACTTCAGCGCCACGGGGAAGCTGCTGCTGTCTGTCGGAGTCGACCCTGAACACACCATCACCGTGTGGCGCTGGCAGGAAGGTGTGGACCGATATCGTCCTTTTATTAAATATAAAATAAATAAATATAATACCTCTGATATGATGGAGGTTCCTCCTGAACACAGATACAGAGAAACCTGAGATGAAATTTGACTTCCTTTGCACATTTCATTTATTAATTTAATTGCTCAATAATGTTTCATTCTTCATTTAAAAGCGGTTCTGTCCCAGAGTTTCTCCACCACTGAACAGGTGTGATGTCACTCTGCCTTAAAGAGCTGCTGACACTAAAACAATTTCATCAGTCTGGTTTCAGTGGAGAGTTTTAGTGTCCCATGATGGACTAAAGGCTTTTCCACCCTGACAAGAGTACAATTCTGGAGGAAACAATATTTAGAATTTTTGGCATGAAAATTGTCAGATTTAAAGATATCGGGACGTCCTGGTGGCTCAGTTTGTCAAAGTGCGTACCATGAGACCAAAAAGCCCCAAAGTCATCTTTACATTTTTTTTTTTAAAGATATTGAACATTGGCAGAAAATAACGACTGTAGGCAACATCGTTTTAAAAATATCGGTATCGATATCAGCCCTCAAAAACCAATATCAATAACACATTATATCTATATTATATCAATATCACACATTAGAACAGGATAAAATAGAGTAGAGACAACATTAGATGTTTAGTAAGCAGCTGCTGTGTGAGTGTGGAGCCTGAACACACCGTCACTGTGTGGAGCTGGGTTACTATTTACAGTAAAATAGAGTACAGAACAGAACAGAACAGAATAGACTAGAATAGAATAGAATAGCACAGAACAGTAACATTATTATCCCCTCCCCCTGCAGGATCCAGGGTGAGCGGTAAGGCCGGACACCCGGACCGGATCCTGGTGGTGGAGTTCCGGCCGGACTCGGACTCTCAGTTCGTGTCGGTGGGAATCAAACACATCAAGTTCTGGACGCTGGCCGGCGGAGCGCTGATGCACAAGAAGGGAGTGGTGGGAACGCTGGAGGACGGGCGCATGCAGACCATGCTGTCTGTCGCCTTCGGGGCTGTGAGTCTGTCTGTCTGTCTGCCTGTCTGTCAGTCTGTCTGTCTGTCTGTCTGTCTGTCTGTCTGCCTGTCTGTCTGTCTGTCTGTCTGTCTGTCTGTCTGTAGGGATCAGACACTGGAGGAGGGAGTCCGGCTCGGTCAGCTACACAACATGATGAGAGAGAATCTGTGTCTTATTTCAGGATACATTTATTCAGGATTTTTTTGTCTGAGTTCTATACAAAGCAATCTGTTCCATCAAAACAAATGTGTTGAAATTTATGTAAAGCATAAAATTAAAATAACAGAGAAATGAAATAACTTCATAGCACAACGAAATGTGCAAGAAGTGAAGGGGGGTGAAGACTTCTGCAGGGTGCTGCAGCTCCAACACGGTCTGTGAGATGAGCACAATTAGGGCTGGGCGATATGGACCAAAAATCACATCTCTGTATTTTTAGGCTGAATGGCGATACACGATATATATCTCGGTATTTTCTACGAAGCGAGCTAAATGTTCAGTTGTAAGTAGGGCTGGGCGATATGGACAAAATCAAATATCACAATATTTTTGACCAAATACCTCGATATCGATATTGCGACAATATTGTAGGGATGACTATTGGTGCTTTCACAAAATATTTACACAATGAGATTTTTGATAAATAAACATCAGTAATGGGGATATAATGACTAAGTGGGTAAAGGCAAATAATAGAACAGCTAGAACAGTCTGGTAAGTTCAGAAGATTACATCACTTTACTGTAATGCAGCCTTTAAAACCAGGAAAAGACAACACTTATGCCATATCACGATATTACCATATCCGAAATCTCGGATCACGATATCGATATAATATCGATATATTGCCCAGCCCTAGTGACAGTACCATGACCTGCACACGCCGTTGTGCACTAACGGTTATGTTGAGGCAGCTAAAACAGTTTGGTTAACTTCCCTTCCCTCTCTGCAGAATAACTTGACCTTCACCGGTGCCATTAACGGGGATGTGTACGTGTGGCGGGACCACTACCTGCTGCGGCTGGTGGCCAAGGCTCACACCGGGCCGGTCTTCACCATGTACACCACGCTGCGGGACGGCCTCATCGTCACCGGCGGCAAGGAGAGACCGTGAGTAACGACTGACCACTGACAACTGACAAGTGACGAGTAACGCCTGAAGACTGACGACTGACGACTGATTTCAGAGCGGTTTGACAGTATAAAGAGGAAACTTTACTTTCCCTGCAGGGAAATTAGTGTTGGACATGAAAACAGCAGCTTCACTCATCATCATGGGATAAAGAAAATTATTTTACAGAGCTGAAACGTCGGAGCCTGGAAGTAAATTTCCCTTTAATTTTTCCCATCTGGAATTTTATTATTAGCCATCATTTTTAACAGTGTAAGGTAGATTTACATAGATGTTATCAGATTGTTAAACAACTATAAATTAAACTACATCAATCTGATTTCAACTTCATTCCTAAGAAGTCCTGTGTTATTCCTGGTTTCCTTGTGAAATACTTCACTACCCACAAGCTTTAGCGAGATCCCACCAATCAGAGATGCAGCTGTTACCATGGAAACGTTCCCCGCTCTGGTAGGCAGTCAGACCGGAGTCGCTAAACCATGACTTCACTGTCTTTGTGTAGGGATAAGAAGAAAACCATTATATTACTATACTGAATTATATTATATTATTTAGTATTATTTATATTATTTATAAAATGAAGGCAAGGGAAGCGATGATGTCACTCACAGTGCTGTATGGGATCAGTAGTTCACGCCCTCTTTAAAAAACGTTATGTACACAGTCTTCTCTACAAACCAGTAAACCCTTAAAATAACCTTACATTTTCATTAATTTATATTAATTCACCCCTTAATTCATGCAAAATCCTCTCAAAATTAATTAAGGGAGTTATTAATGGAGGAGATCCCATCAAAACCTCCTTAAACTTCCCCTTAATCTTGACTCCTTACTTTTTAATTTAATGTAAAATTCAGGGAGACAGGAATTTTCCATTAATAACTCATTAATAACCTGTAAACCTGCACAAAAGGCATTAAAAATCCCTTAATTTCTAGTGTTTCTGTGAATCGACCCATGAATAAATCCCTTATAAACCCATGATACTAACTTTACTTTTTTAAAGCTGTTATTTTTAATGGATAATTAATGTTTATGTAAAGGAGAAATTAAAGACATTTCAGGGATAAAATTAAGGGGTTTGGTTTCGTAGTGTGTAGCCTTGCTTTTTTAAATTTTTCATACAAACATTTCTTTTCTGACTCAGTTTCATCTGCTACATGGTTGGTTCGGTTTAAAATGTTAAACTCTTTATATCGGGATTTTCTGAAATGAATGGGAAATTTACGTCACATTTGGGAACGTTTGGGCACGTTTCAGCTGTATCATATAGCAGTGATCAATGTATGTCAAACTTGTACGTGTGTGTGTATGTGTGTGTGTGTGTGCGTGTGTGTGTGTCAGGACTAAGGAGGGCGGTGCGGTGAAGCTGTGGGATCAGGAGATGAAGCGTTGTCGAGCTTTCCAGCTGGAGACGGGCCAGCAGGTGGAGTGTGTCCGCTCCGTCTGCAGAGGGAAGGTGAGACAGGGGGCGGGGCGGGGCGGGACGGGGAGGGGCGGTGCAGGGAGGGGCGGGGCGGGGCGGGGCGGGGCGGTGCAGGGAGGGGCGGGGCGGGGAGGGGCGGGGCGGGACGGGGAGGGGCGGGGCGGGGAGGGGCGAGACAGACGGGGTTATGACATGAAAACAGTCACATCTGGAGACACTGAATACTGAGTGTTGGAATAATGTAAATACTTCATCTGTTATGGAGATTTGTTTTCTGCTATTTTGGATTGTTTACGTATGTTTATGTTACATGTGTATGCTTCAGTCTGGAGTATTCATCCGCCCCACCTTGCTTTAGTCCTGAGGATGACAAGTGGGTGGGCGGGGCTTGGTTCATTCAGGTGGGTCAGGTGGTGCAGACAGGAAGTAGGAAGTGGTTGATGGGAAAATGTTTGGTGAGGGACAGGGAAAGGCAAAACATTTTCTTTGAACCACATTAGTTATTGAATCTTAGTTTATCTTGTTTTGTTTTTTTTCTGAAAATTACAATGCTAGAAAAGCTGATTCACATTTTTTTGAACTGCCCTTTTTATTTTTGGAAGTATTCAATAAATACTTTTTTAATTTTTTTGTCAACATAACTTGGACTCATTGGATTCTTTTTGGATGTGCGTCCCACCAATTATGGAAAACAAAAAAAGCTGATACAAGCAGCACAAAATTCAGCTTCAATCCAAAAATATCAGCATCAGTTTCAGCCTTCAATCTTCATCTCTCCATCTCTCTCTCCACCTAAACATAAAACCAATGGATAGATGTAAAGTTCACGCCCCTTCTCTGGTAGTTGTTGAAAGGCATTCTGGGAGCTCTAGCTTGGTTGTCCTGATATCATAATGACTTATGTTTTTTTTCTCCTGTCTTTTGTCTTTTTTGTACTTATTTGTTATGTGAGTTTCTGTTCATATTCTGGTCAATTTATTTTATATATTTATACTTATATTTTTCCATTTTATGAGATGTTCAATTAAATAATCATCACACAAAAAAAGAAAGGCATTCTGAGAAATGTAGGAAATCAGTCAGTGAAGTAGAAGCAGACGAGGCAGGTTAAATTACAACAACAAATAACACAGATTGAGGATATTTAACTGTGTAAAAGGATCTGGGTGACTTTAATGACTCCTTAAACTACTCCGTAAACTTGTAAAACTAGCAAACTTGTTAAACTAGTCAACTTGTTAAATTTGTAAACTTGTAAAACTAGCAAACTTGTTAAACTAGTCAACTTGTTAAATTTGTAAACTTGTAAAACTGGCAAACTTGTTAAACTAGTCAACTTGTTAAATTTGTAAACTTGTTAAACTAGTCAACTTGTTAAATTTGTAAACTTGTAAAACTAGCAAACTTGTTAAACTAGTCAACTTGTTAAATTTGTAAACTTGTAAAACTGGCAAACTTGTTAAACTAGTCAACTTGTTAAATTTGTAAACTTGTAAAACTAGCAAACTTGTTAAACTAGTCAACTTGTTAAATTTGTAAACTTGTAAAACTAGCAAACTTGTTAAACTAGTCAACTTGTTAAATTTGTAAACTTGTAAAACTAGCAAACTTGTTAAACTAGTCAACTTGTTAAATTTGTAAACTTGTAAAACTAGCAAACTTGTTAAACTAGTCAACTTGTTAAATTTGTAAACTTGTTAAACTAGTCAACTTGTTAAATTTGTAAACTTGTAAAACTAGCAAACTTGTTAAACTAGTCAACTTGTTAAATTTGTAAACTTGTAAAACTAGCAAACTTGTTAAACTAGTCAACTTGTTAAATTTGTAAACTTGTAAAACTAGCAAACTTGTTAAACTAGTCAACTTGTTAAATTTGTAAACTTGTTAAACTAGTCAACTTGTTAAATTTGTAAACTTGTAAAACTAGCAAACTTGTTAAACTAGTCAACTTGTTAAATTTGTAAACTTGTAAAACTAGCAAACTTGTTAAACTAGTCAACTTGTTAAATTTGTAAACTTGTAAAACTAGCAAACTTGTTAAACTAGTCAACTTGTTAAATTTGTAAACTTGTAAAACTAGCAAACTTGTTAAACTAGTCAACTTGTTAAATTTGTAAACTTGTTAAACTAGCAAACTTGTTAAACTAGTCAACTTGTTAAATTTGTAAACTTGTTAAACTAGCAAACTTGTTAAACTAGTCAACTTGTTAAATTTATAAACTTGTTAAACTAGCAAACTTGTTAAACTAGTCAACTTGTTAAATTTGTAAACTTGTTAAACTAGCAAACTTGTTAAACTAGTCAACTTGTTAAATTTATAAACTTGTTAAACTAGCAAACTTGTTAAATTAGTCAACTTGTTAAATTTCCCCCAGGGGAAGATCCTGGTCGGGACGAAGGACGGGGAGATCATCGAGGTCGGGGAGAAGAACGCGGCGTCCAACCTGCTGATGGACAGTCACACGGCGGGGGGGATCTGGGGTCTGGCTGCACATCCCAACAAGCAGCTCTTCACCTCCGCCAGCGACGACGCCACCATCCGCATCTGGGACCTGAACGACAAGGTGAGCACACACACACACACACACACACACACTAACACACACACACACGCACACACACACACACACACACACAGAAACACACACTTTCTCTTCCTTCCATTCTCTCATCTTCCATTACTCCTTATCTTCACTCTTTCTCCCTCTGTCCTTCCCTCTCTCTCTTCCTCCCTTCCTTTCCTCTTTCTTTCCCTCCTTTCCTCTCTCTCTTCCTCCCTTCCTTCCTTCCTTCCTTCCTTCCTTCCTTCCTTCCTCTCTTTCTCCCTCCTCTCCCTCCCTTCCTTGCTGTCTTTCATTCCTTCCTCCCTCTCTCTCCTTCCTTTCTGTCCTCTCCTTCACTCCTTCCTTCCTCTCTCCCTCCCTTCCTTCCTCTCTGTTTCTCCCTTCCTCTCTCTCCCTCGCTTCCTTCCTCTCTCTCCTTCCCTTCCTTCCTCTCTCTCCCTCCCTTCCTTCCTCTCTCTCCTTCCCTTCCTTCCTCTCTCTCCATCCCTTCCTTCCTCTTTCTCCTTCCTTCCTTCCTCTCTCCCTCCTTCCTTCACCATATATTTTTTTCTCTCTCCCATCTCCCCTTCCTCCCTACTTCTCCTTTTCTTTCTCCCTCCCTCCCTCCTCACTTTCCTCCCTCTCTCTCCCTCCCTTCTTCTCTCCCTTGCTTCCCCTCTCCCTCCCTTCCTCTAACTCTCTCTCTTCCTCTCTCTCCTTCTCTTCCTTCCTCTCTCTCCCTCCTTCCTTCCCATATCTTTTCTTTTCTCTCCCATCTCCCCTTCCCCTTTTTAACTCCTTTCCTCGCTCCTTGTTTCTCTCTCTCTCTCCTTCCTTCCTCTCTCCGTCCTTTCCTTGCCGTCTCCTTCCCTTCCTTCCTTTCTCTCTCCTTCCTTCCCCATCTTTCCTTCTGTCCTCCCCTTCCTCCCTCCTTCTCCTTTCCTTTCTCCCTCCCCCTCTCCTTCCCTCCCTGTCTCTTTTCTCCTTCCCTCCTTCCTTCCCTCTAACTTTTTCTTTCCCTCTCTCTCAGTTCAATTCAATTTGATTT